>NC_048897.1:11149031-11444711 GCF_011077185.1 Oxyura jamaicensis | reverse complement strand
CCCACCCCCGGCCCCGCGCCCTCCCACCCCCGGCGCCGCCGCTCACCTCGGCCTCCCGGAGCCCCTTCGCCCTCTTCAGCGCCGTGGGGAGGCGGGGGGACAGGCGAGGCGGCGGTAGCCCGAGCCCCGGCGCAGGCGGCAGGCAGCGGCATCCATGGCGCTCCGCCCGGCACGGCAGCGGGGGAGGAGGGCGAAGGCGGCCGCGCCGCGGCCCCGGGGGAGGAGCTGGAGCTGGAGCCCGGGCCGGCCGCGCCGCCGCTGGGGGCGCTGCGAGAGCGGGCCCGGCCCCGCCGAGGCCTCTTCGCTGGGCCGCCCGACGCCGGCCTGATCCCGGACACGGCCGCCCCCCGGCCGCCCTTCGCCGCCAGGAGCGGGAGCCGAGGCCCCGCCGGCCTGTCAGCGGCCTGCCTGTGCTCGGCCAAGGCACCTAGGCTCGCCCGCTCTTTCCCTGCTGCACAGGGATTGTTTGTTTTTTCCCCCTACTTTTTTCTTTTTAACAGTCGCAGAACATTTTCATCCGTTCCATTTTTTTTTCGTTAATTACTTCATATAAACTTACTGTTAGGCTTCTGCCTCACAGGCCCGCTCTCCAAAACACTCTGATCCACATCCAGCGCCTCCATTACAAGTGGCAACGATGAGTGGGTTTAAGCGTGGCAGTAATGGTCCTTCAGAGCAGAAGCAGTAACTTGCCCTTGTCTTGTAGTGAATCTCAGCTACACTGTTGGGTTGTGGCTCTTCTTGAGGTAGAGGATCCCCTGCGACTTGAGCTGCAAAGAGCTACACACTTATTCTGCATATTTTCAGAAAATGAAGCAAACTGCCATGTACCTGAAATGAAGGAGTGAAACTGTGAAGGATCTATAAAATAATTTCCTTCTCTGTAGGCTCACATGTTTTTCCCGAGGAATTTAAGCCTATTAATATAAGTACAGTAAATAAGATTATTGTACATTCGAATGTCACTCCTACCTACATCATAGACATTTCCTGTAATTAGACTAAAACTACACATTGAACAAAAAGGCAATAGCAGTCATGCTTGTTTAAAATTTGCCAAACAGACATTTTTATTGTTTGGTGTTGTAATAACACCTTCAGAAAGTTTTATCTTTCGTGCTATCATTTTTTCTCAGTACAAGAAACAATAGTTCCTTTGTCTCCATTTCTGATTTCTAAGACAGCTTAGCCTTTGTGTCTTACTGTATTATGCCTCTCTTAACTGGCAGTTGTACCAGTCCTGCTGAGATTTACAACTATATCCTTTTTATATGTTTGTCCTTCAGAGGTGAACAAGACTTAAATGCTTAAAGTTAAGGACGTGAGGCACTGGGAAAACTGAGTCTGCAGTCTTTAAATTTAGAAGCTTGATCTTCTTTCACTTTCACTGGTACAGAAACAGCAGCAGAATTAGGCCAAACTTATGAGAACCACATCTTTTGTGTGACCTTACTACTCCTGTCACATGATAATTTGCTTTTTATTGTAAAGAAGGTAGGTTTCAATTAAAGCAAAGTTGTAAATTTCTAATGAAGACCAAAATCAAGTATTATTTTTTAATTGTAAACACTGAAAACGTTAACATTAAGCACATGCTTCAATCTTGCACTGAAATTTGTGTGAAACTTGCAAAACCAACTACAGTTCACGACACATGTACAATATACATATTACTCATTAGTTAAAAAATGACCTAAATTCTAATACCAGCTGACACACGCATGTATGACCTTGGCCAAATCCCTTAATCACTGCTTGTCTGTTTCCTCATTTATATATAATATAATATAATATATATATATAAATAAAAATAAAAAAATCCAACCGCCCACAAGATAGTAACGCTAGAGTCAGAAAGGTCTTAACATTTATGGAACACAGAGTTGCTTAGGCAAGTTACTATATTAAGTCTTAAATAATACTATAAAAGAAAATTCCTTACTATGACTACACTTGAGCAGACCATGTGTAAATGACTGAGGATACTTTCGTGAAAAGGTAATTAGGTCACATAGGGGCAACACATAACGACCTTTGTATAGCAAGACAGTGACTAATGAGCAGCATTTTTGCTGTGAATTTACCTGAAAATTACCTGAAAATTTACCTGAATTACCTGAAAATTCATAAAAAAGATTGTCAGTACAATTACTATCATAATATTATATTGTGAACACATGAACTGCAGAGAAGTATGTCATGGAAGGGTAGTGAGGATTGGGAATTGGGGAGTTTCAGATGCAGAAAGCTTCTGAGAAATGTTACAGAGCTCAGCTCACTATTTGACACAGCTACTCTGCAAGAAGACATTGCGGGTGTTCTCAAAAGGTTTTGATTCCATTTGAAAAGAAGTCATGTTTGGCTAGAATTTTGTCAAACATTCTCAGGACAGATTTTTTTTTTTTTTTCTCCACACACTTAAAGCTCAAAGAAAAATATTTACTACTACTTCTTTATTATATTCAGGCTGGTGTTTTCTACATAGATTTAGCTGTTGGCAGAAGGAAAAGTAAAGTAAGAAGTAAAGATGTCATGGTGTGATAGTAAGGATTGTAAACTTCAGTTAGAGTTAGAAGTGATTGGTCTTTTGTTATAGAAAATACAAAATTCTTGCCAAAATCAAACTGAAGTACACCTACAATTAAAACAAAACAAGACATCTTGGATTCCTTTACATGTTTTTAATTGATATGGGAGCTAGAACCTAATATTATTTATGGTTCTGTTAGCCTTACTGCCCAACTGTGTGCATATGCCAAGTTGATGTTTCCAAAAATATCGCTCTTCTGGAGTAAATAGATCAGAGTGTGACATAAACAGACCCTGAACACCTCCACAAATTTAATTGAGTAGTTTATGCTAAAGGCCAGCTTTGTGCCCTGCCAAACAAAACAGTTAGGTTATTCACAGATTATTTATCCTTTTGCTTTAACTTTTTTTTCCTCAGCCACCCACACAATGATGTAGTAGGAAACACTGAAAGGTCCTACTCCTCCAGAAATAAAATACAATTTCCATACACACTTTATATTCTTGACAAATGTTATACTTTTAAAGCAAAAGTTAATAAATGTTGACTACACATTTCAAAGCACCGAGTTCAGATGTTACCAAGGACAGAAGCTTCTTTGTTGTATCAAGGAAGGTTTAGTTTTACAGAATTTCGTTATTTAAACTTATTTACTTCTTAATCATGTTGTGAAAAAGATTGTTTTCAGGATTGTTTTCGGGATTGTTTTTTCCCCCAGTAGTAAAATGCAATTGGCGATAGCTTTTTGTTTTAATCTTGCTCTATTACCATGTTCTCAGCCACTTCACTGTTGCACAAGTCCAGCAAGCAACAACACAGTGTCAGCATCTTGACTTTCCAAACCTCAGTGCCAACTTTTGAAAGCATGGCAATCACAGAACAATTATCTGCCAGCTGTAGAGCACGGTATGTTTACTTTGTGCAGTCTTACGCAATCTGCTGTGACGAGCACTATGTGAGAGGTTGCCTGCTTGGTCGTTCAAGTGTTGCAATTACACATGTTGATGTGGTGAGCATATTACTAATGTTGACGTGATAAATGTATGGGTGACATGCGGGTGTTTATGGAGGCACCCAGCTGAGTCATTGCTCGTTTTGTTAGACTCTTCCTCAGTAAAGCTTCGACTTCCTGGAAGGTTTCTTATCCTCAGAACCGAGGGAACGAATATGTGTATGTACAGAAGAATGTGGCTTTCAGAAAGCTGCAGATACTCCAGTATTACCTTTTCTTTCTTTATGAAATAATAGTTCAAAATCAGGTAAATGATAGTGCTGTTTCCTAAATTAACTCACCTATGTGGATTTTTTTTTTTTTTTTTTTTTTTTACTATAAATTCACTTTTTTGGTGTTCGAGACTAGGGAGTCTAGGGAGTAAGAAGTGGATAATCTTTATATCACTTTTTTATATCACCTTTTGCCTCAGTTTACCCTCAGCTATATCACTTATGTGGACATACAATAGGAAGTAACCCCTTAGCACAGCCTGCCTCACTCATGTCCCTCGTACCTCTGATTGCCAGAGGGAAAGTGAGGCAGAAATTAGACATCGGTTATCTATCACAGGTGGTAACTGGACCCAATCCAACAGTAACATACGCAATGGCCATTAGTCTAAATCCAAGACAAGTGCAAGGAAAGATCAGCACCTCAGATCAGAGTATTTCTAAAGGTTTCTAGTGGCACACACCAGGTTATAACATTCTCTGATTCTCTGATTATCACGTTCCATGATATAACATTTCTATGATTCGTGATTCTGTGATTCTGAATCAGAAAACTGAGACTTGAGATTTGTTCCTCCTAGTTTTACTCCCCAGCTGTGCAAGTAAAACATACAAGTAATTCCAACCAAGAATTTGATGTGGCTCCCAACGTATGAATGAAGTATTATAAATCAATTCCAATGATCTTTGCTGATGAGGCGATGTACAATAAGAGTAAGGTGTTTAATCATCAAACGATTCTTTCATATCTGTGGATTAAAAGCCTGTGGTTATTTACAGTTACTTACAGTTGTATTGGAAAGTGTGATTTTTACAGACATAAAAGCTTATTAATGCCTTTTACTATTGTAATGAAATAATGCCCTATTCACCACCACTGTAAAATGTCTTAGCACACAAAAAGGAGAAAAAAAATCTCAAACTTCTAAAACCTGAATTACTGGATTAGTTGCTAACTGGTAAGTGCTACATTCTTCATTCAGACTGGGAAAAAATAATGTTATGTTGGAACATGTCATGTTCAATGTTAGCTCTGGCCTATGGCACTTGAGACAGACAATGAAAAAAAATTTACTGTTTACTAATGAAATAAGAAAACTTGCTTGCCCTATTGGTGGGCTCTAGGGAAAAATGAGAAAGTTCTGTAGTTTAGTAATGGTGTATTCTTTTGGAAAGGTGATCTGTGCACTCTACTGGTTCACTTAAACTTTGGACTGTTTGGTTTATAGGAAAGCTGCCATTCATGCAACTTGAATCCTTGTCAGAAGTGATGAAATGACCTTATTCAGAATTGTAATAGAAAGATTAAACCAGGTCTCTACAGGTCCCCAAGTCCATATTCATGCAAGTAAAGAAACGTGTACCTGAATTCCACTTCACTTGTTTTTGTTAATAAATACTGATCAAATTGTGCATCTATGGGGATTTGGCCTTCACTGTACCATTTGGACTTATTCACAAGTTACCCATGTATTAAATAGAACTGGCTAAAAATGAGAGCATGGTTTTGCCAAGAGACAAAGCACTCTTAGCATGATCAGCAGGTTGAGGGAGGTGATTCTGCCCCTCTGCTCTGCTCTTCTGAGCCCCCCCCATGGAGCCCTGCATTCAGCTCTGGGGCCCCCAGCATAAAAAGGACATGGACCTGTTGGAGTGAGTCCAGAGGAGGGCCATAAAGATGATCAAGAGGCTGGAGCACCTCTCCTATGGAGACAGGCTGCAGGACTTGGTGTTCTTCAGCCTGGAGAAAAGACAGCTCCAGGAAGACCTTAGAGCAGCCTTCCAGTGCTTAAAGGGGGCCTACAGGAAAGCTGGGGAGGGACTCTTTGTCAGGGCGTGTAGTGGTAGGACAAGGAATAATGAATTTAAACAAAAAAAAAGGGCAGGTTTAGATTAGATCTGAGGAAGAAACCCTCAGAGGGTGGTGAGGCACTGGAGCAGGCTGGGGCAACCTGGTCTGGTGGGAGGTGTCCCTGGCCAGGGCAGCGGGGTGGGAACTGCGTGGTCCTTAAGGGTCCTTAAGGGTCCCTCCCAACCCAAACCATTCTATGATTCTATGAACTTCGACAGGGCCAGGTTTTATTCTTTGCCAGCTGTGAGTGAATGCAGCAAATGATGCTGGGGGGTCTCTCTCCTATTTTCTTTACTTTGGACTTCCTTTGCTGGTCTCTCATTTTTCTGAACTTCCTTAATACAAAGATTTTTAAAAAGAGAGAAACAAACAAACAAAAACACCTCAGAGACCTGAAATTCATTTTGTTATGTGGAATGGCAAACTACAATATAAGGATGAAAAACACAACCCTTCTCAAGACATAATAAATAAATAAATAGATAAATAAATAAATAAAAATATGTTCTTGTTTAGAAAAAAAAATAATAATAGGAGAAGCGGATTTTGAATGAGAAAGCTTTTAAATCTCAGGTGTGTTTATACCAGGTCTGTATTGGATTAAACAGCACCTCCAGCAGAAGGAAAAACTGGACATACTGCAACAAAGACTCAAAAATGTTTCCCATTCTAACTACATTTCAAACTGTGACCCAGGCCAATTAAAGAGAACATTTTTGATCTGATAGTAGAGAGCTTTGTGGTGGAGCTGCAAGTCTGTAGGAAAATTCATACATAAGCAGTCATAAGAGAAAATTAGTATCGATATCAAATTATTCTCCTAAGAGCTTTCACTTACTTATCTAGGACGTCTTAAGCATGATGAAGATGGTAAGTATATTTACTTGTTAAGACATATAATGCATGGTTACTGATCTACTGCTTACACGTTTCATCACCCGTGTTTTACCTCCTTAGGAATTCAAAGACCCACATGATGAGTAAGTGAGTCGCACACGGTAAATGATTCATACCCATTTTTCTTTTTGTACCCTACCTTTTGGCAACCAAGTGACTCACACCAGAAAGATGGGTCTTCAGTGAACAGGACACAAAGTTATTCCAGCTACTGCACAGGATTTTGCATTTCAGTTCTTGTGTACTCAGTACCAATACCCCAGAAATGAAGCTAGATATAAAGGGTTCTGATTTGATGTCACCAGCATTGTTTTATTAGGCAAGCATTTTGTGCATGCTTTTACTGTTGTTTCTTTGTTATTAATTATATTTTTATTCTGTAAAACATTAGCTCGTTGGCATCTTGTCGTTCCTATAAATTTCTCTGTAAACACTGATCTCCGTGGACAGAGGTAACTTATTAAAATGACTAAGTATTGTGTGTCTGAGCCTGCATCAAAGCAAGAATGTACTCTACCCAGTTTCTACATAGAGTGCCAGCCTTAAAAGCAGCAGGCCAAATTATTTTGTAAAGAAATGCTGTTCTACTGAAGTCAGTAAGACCTTACCAGTTTGAGCCAGCCCACAATTTGGCTCAAATACTAGCACCTATTAAAAAAGTTTAGCTCAACCTAGTTTCCAGAAATACAACGTTTTTAAAAAGATTCTTGATGTTTTAAGATGAAACTCACTGGAGCACTTGAACTGAACATTTTGGTTCTAGCCTATCTCCAATCAAAGGTTTGTTCACTAAAGGTTGTGTTATATGATAACTCTTTAATCAAGAATATGGCTCTTCATTGATCATTTGAGGAACAGCAAATTGCAAATTTAAAGACTACAAAGAGTTGACAGTAATTTTGTAGAATTTCTGCTCGTATTTCAAGGAGAAAAATATTTAGATTGCCCCTTGTAATCTAATTTTAGGGAGCATGAAACAGAGTTATTCTGACAGAGAAATGTTACCTGTTTGCAATGTGTCTTCATACTGTGCCTAATTTATGATGTCAGCAGTTGCTGTTGTTAGAAACATTTGTCTACCTCATTTTTGCACTAGTTTTTCATGTACGTAATTACAGCTGCTTGACTACACTGACTGGTCTATGGCCTAGTCCCTGGTCTGACCCTGATGGCAGAAGGAATGGCCTGAGGCTGCTCAGTCTTATGCTACTGATTCCTGGGTATTTGCTAGTGGAGAATCAGTGTCACTGGTGGGAATTCTTAATATCATAATGATCAATAGGCCTCAACTAAGATTTAAGCCTTCCTGTACATGTGCGACAGAAGAAGTATCAACCCCGGATGGAAAATTTAGTGAACGGATACAAAACGGATCATGGAGCAATATTGTCCACACTGATAAGCCATTTAGTAGTTTAATTCTGAAGTTTCAACCCCCCACTTCTATGTGTTAGTGGTCTCCCGACTATACTGAACTAACTCTTCACCTTGTGCAAAGGAAGCCAAGAGGAAACAAGAAGCTGATCTGCATCTGCATTCCATACAGAGCGTGGATGGATGTAAGCCAGCCTGCATCTCCCAGCCCAGGGATGATTCACCAAGACAATGAGGATATACCCAGAGGGAAAGATTTGGTCCCTGCACTGGGAAGAAGGGGAGCACAGCTAGGAAGGAGCTAGCCTTTCCAGCTTTACACCAAGTCAGAGCTTCTTTCTGTATTGGGAAACTTAGATAAAAAATCAAAGCCAGATTCCAATCCAGTCTCACAGGCAGGGCTGGTGCCTCTGCTTAGTAAGGTTGCCCAACATTTAATATTATTAGTAATTCTATGGGAAAGCAATGTTCTGAAAAAAGCCCTGATTACTGGACATGGAAGTGATATGCAAATATACTTGCAGGTTATCTCAAGCAGGTAGACTCAGGAAGCAGCCTTAAGGCAGATATTTAGAGGTAAATTGCACCTTCTATCGCAGTGTAGTATCCCACTGATATGTGAAATTCAAGAATAATTCTGTAGGTGTTTGCACATGAAACTGTGGGCAGAAGTTAGCCCATAAGCACATTTGAAAGTCAGAGATTTCTTCTCATGGTGATAGGTGAGGAAGATGAGACTTCTGTATTCAGAGTCAGGCAATTCATGTATGCTTCAGCAAGAACTATGCTGTAGCAACAGGATATCCTGGTTTAAACAATAAAGATAATGACAGACATCAAGATTGTAGCCCCATCTGCTTTTAGTCTTCACCTCGATTAACAATGATAGTAAGAAACAGGATCCTGGGACTGATACCCTCCTAAAACGTTTAGAAGATGAAAACATCAAAACTTCCCGAACTGTGAAGTGATACACAGCTTTTTTTATCCTTTAGGCAGAATGTCTGACTCTTTACTGTCTTCTTCCAGTAGTACCCCACACCTATCATAGGAGTATTTGCTCTAACACAGCAGTTTTAAACACCCCGAATACCTGCTTTAGTTATGCAGCATATGGAAATGCTGAAATATGGAAAATAAAGAGAGTTTGTACAGTTATCAACTACAATCTGCAAATGATAGTTCACCACTTGCAGGGACATTCCTGCAAGAGAATTGGAAAACACTGACACTGCTATATGTGTTGGGTCTGTCTGGGATGGAGTCACCTTTCCCTGCAGCAGCCCACACAGTGCTGCGCTCTGCACTCGTAGATGGAACAGCACTGGTATCACTCCAGTGTTGTGTCTATCGCTGCACAGTGCTGGCACAACATCAGAACTCCCTCCGAGCCCCCAAGAGCCAGCAGGCTGGGGGTGGGCAATCGATGGGGAGGGGACATCACCAGGGCAGCTGACCTAAACCAACCAAAGGGATATTCCATAACACCTGATGTCACACTCAGCAATAAAAGGGGGGCTCTTGTGGCGGAGGGTCTCTCCTGAACAACCGGTACGCGTTTTGAGGCTCTGCTTCCCAGGACGTGGCCGAACACCGCTCGTTGATGGGAAGTAGAGAATAACTTTTTTTTCTTTCTCTCTGTGCTTCCACACGGCCTTGTTGTTTCTTTTGTTTCTTTTCTTCCCATTCCCCTTCCCTTTAATTAATTCTCATCTCAAACCTCGAGCTCTTTGTGTTGTCTTTTCTCCCCCTTCCTCTTTGAGGAGGGGAGGAGTGAGAGAGCAATTGTGGTGGAGCTCGGCTGCCCACTTGAGTAAAACCATCACACTATAACACATCCTACATGCAGGATGTCTGAAAGTAGCTCATTAGGATTGTACAATGAAGTACATTGCATGTTTATCTTCAAAATATTGGACATCCTAGGTTAGTATGTAGTCGGTAACTCCTGAAATGGCTGAATTCTATATAAGGTGGTGCTGACTCTGTCAATTTGGGGTTGGTTCGTTCCCCACCCCCTTCTGTAGCAGATTTAACAGCTTTCTTCCATGAGCAGAAGCCAGCACAGTGCTCCTGCGTGCTGACACTTCCTCTTTTAGCTCAGTGATGCTGGCCGCGTTACTCTATTATAGTACGCTTAAATCGCAAATGGGAACTGAAAGCAAACCTATTAAATAATAGTAAAAGCAGTTCTGTCCATACAAGTTGTTATTTATAAAAAACATAGAATGGCAGACTATAAAATCACACAAAACTTTGGACTAAACACTGATATATCTTGGACTACTCACTGTGAAATATGTAGCTGCATCGAGCAAATGGGCATTGAGGATTTTCTTTATCTGATGGCCTTAAAAATAGTTATAGATAAGACTGGCAAATGGGATTAAATATTTGGACAAATTGTGTTGGTAGAAATTATGTAAATCAAAATGATACTTTTAGCATCGTTTCACAGTGATGTTGCTGGGTTTCCTTTCAGGCAATCTCTGTTGGTAGACCTATTTGTGGCACAGTCACTCTTAAGAGCAATCCTGACCGATAAAACGTATTTGCTCCCAGGCCCTTCCACCTCATATGTGGAGCATTTCTGAGATTGTAGCAACACCTACTGCACCACACCCTTGAAAGAGCTTTGCAAAAACCCCACACCAAGAAATCCAACTCTTTTTGGAGCAGTTTCCACAGAAGTTTAAAAGATTTTTAAGGAAACACATCTGCAATGCCTTAAGGAGTTCTCCTCCAAAGTGATAAACTATACAGAGAAAATAATTCCTTGAATTTTCTGTCCTTCAAACAAACCTTTCCCACATCATCCTTCAAATGACAGCCACATCCTACACGTAAACTCCTTCGTTAAGATCGGGCAGAACTGATAGGAAGAAGGCAGGAGCATCAAAGTACTTCCTCTGTCTCACAGGCACACTTAAGTACAAGGTTTCATCTGCCACCAAACCCACAGGCTTCTGCTCCCTCTTGTCTAGGGGCAGGATAATCACTCAGTTATTCCATACAATACCTTCAGGCCTGGGAGTAGCACTGCAGGCTGTGTTTACCTGATAGCTTGTTGCAAATGCTTCTCCAAAAATCTAAACCACTTCAATACCAATGATATAACATTTCTGAAAATTATCGCCCTCTGCTATTTCTTTCAGGAACTCTGCATGTCTAAATCCAACCTGCTGTACGTTCAACATTTGCCTTTGCAGTCTGTCCAATCTTTTTTCCTCCCTTTTTCATTCCAAACTAGTGTTTACATGCAAAGTAACTTGAAGTTCCAGAAAATTCCCATATTTTAAATTAAGGTTTAGCTACAAAAACGTTTGAATTTCATTTAAATCATGCTAAAGTGTTCCTCAGGCTGTCATTTTCAGCTTTCAAGACCACTAGATCAAAATGCTCTTTGTAGGATAATCCAATGCTCCGCCTCATGGCAAAGTTCAGATCAGCCCCTTTCAGCTTGGAAATCAAGCAGTATCAGTGACTTATCTGGTACAACAAATACCCGAGAAAATGTTAAAAAGATGAGTCTTATAACTTCCATTTCACCAAAGTATCTCATCTTCTGCACATCAGTCTTTTTGATTCTATTTGGAACATGAAATGGAGTAGAGTGATTTTAGACCTGAAGCAACCCAGGAAAAATGCTCTTAGTGTGCACTTAATGTGTGTGAACACTTTACATATCAGTATATAGTGATATATTATATTAGTGATATATTATATAGTATATATTATATCAGAAACGTGGCAATTGAGTGTCATGTGTAGCACCTTAATATAACTTATTTTACCAGCGTCTCCTTTTACAAAAGAGACACCCACCTGGAAGAGCTGCCATCACTCACTGAGTGACTGGTGAGAACAGATCCAGCTGTGACTTTACTTAGAGAGAAAGCCACATAAAGTCACAAAGCATCTGAGTGCCCTTCTGTACAGCAGGTATGTCCTCTGCATTTTTTTCATGCTCTCCTTTAATTTCTGATTTTGTGGCCTGTACATGTAATAGGTTTTGGTACTCGGCTAATTTTGCGGTATTGTTCCTTGTTTTACTGCTATTATTTCTCTGTTTTACAAATAATCTTATCAAATTGCCATTATTTTTTTAAGACATTATGTTTTTGTTCTCAGAATACTTATTTACCATTCTAGTGGTCTGGTTAATGGGAGTCAACATCACTGAATCTTAGCTCAGCTAATAGATATAATAATCTTGGATTTATAAATAAGAAAACAAATGTTAAAACTCAACCAAATCATCATCATTCTACTTTGGAAAAGTTTTGTTATCAGGGTCAATTTGCTGACGTTGGTGTGATTGTCAATGAATTCAGAGGCTTTGATTTCTAGAGAGCATTTGCTACTAAGCAACTGTAGGACTTCTTATCCAGATAACTTGTGCAACAACTATTTTCTTTGCATGACAACAGTCCCTATGGCCTTGATATATTTCTGTAAGAACTGATAAAGCTGTCATTTTCAGCTTTCCAATAACTTAGACTCTTTCAGATAGGAGGGGAAGCATGCAACAGCACAGCAATGCTCAGTCTTCACAAAATGTGTTTTCTTACACCTCTGTGATTTATTTCTATTTCCTCTCTCTCCCAAAAAAGGGGAACATGCATATTTATTTGTGCTTTTGAAAATCAGTTCCCTTCTTAGGCCCTAGTTTGTGCAGACTGTGTTATCAGCAGCTTAAATTTCTTCAGAACAGGGGAGTAAGAAGAAGCTATAATTAAAGACTAAAGGTATTTACCTTCTCTTCCCTGCCCTGAAGGAACTGAGCTGCTGCCAGCAATTAAAGACAGTTGGCAGTTCCCCAGGGATTAGAGTAAACAGGAACCAGTAGGTGCACTCAGTTCTCATCTACCTGCCCTAGAAAAGCTCATTTGCCACTGAACAATGACAAGCACTTCACACTACTCTTTGAATTCTTTCTAGTCTTTTAAAACCATCTGAAATGGCCTTCACTTTTTCAAAAAATAGACACTTTTCTAGGTTAAAATCCTCATTTAAGAAGAGTGGCAAAAATTTTGCAACTCTTGACTCCTCCGTAAGTAATTTCAAAACCTTTTAGTGAAAACATCAAGTGTGTGTGCGTGGATGTTGTAACCAATACTCAAAACAGAGGACAACGAAAACTAGTGAGCCTCTGCTGTTGCAGTTGATTAGTTACATGTTTTACAAACTTGTCTTCATAATTTGCATACTGTTATATATATTTTGTGGAACAGGCACTGCTTTCCAGTGAAGTTTCTGTCATTGCTCTGACGTTTTTCGTGGTTTGCTTTGAGACCACAGAGAATATGATTGATTTGAGTCTGCTCTGCATTTTTGGTTAACTGGTATAGATCCCTGGTATTACATGCAAGTAACTTTACATTACTTCTTATAATAAAGTAACTAACTTGCATCATCCTGTGCTGCACATTATGAAGTATTTTGTTTTGATTTATGTGGCTGGTTGGAAGTCTCTTTATTTCCTGATTATGAATAATGGACACTACAAAACAGAATAAACAGAGCTAATAAATCAGAAAATTATGGGAATGTTACAAAACTGAGTAGGTTCACATGTAAAATATTTATCGGATTCCAGTCAACTATTAAGCTATGAAAGAGCCTAGGCTAGTAAGCATTGAGATTCTGGGATTTTAATCTGGTTCATCACATCACACACTCTGGTGAGTGCTCTCATCAGTAATGTGAGTCACCAAAAAAAAAAAAAAACAAAGGTGAAGTCATACAATCATTTTAATGTCGGATCAAAAATATCTTTGTGACAGCTTAAACAAATCCAGGGGGTAAACTAGCTCTTGCCATAAAGAATCGCCTAGCCATAGGAATGCTCTCCTGTTTTGGCATAGTAGGTAAAACTAGGATATGTGGGACTGATTGTCAGAATGCATGTGACTGCCTGTGTGACAGTCATTGCTGAGAATTTAAGTGAGCATCCTTTTCTAAGAATTAGTAGGAGAGTTTCTGACATACTGCTGCATCGACAATTGGGTGACAGTGTATCTTGCATCAGCCATTTTGAAGGAATGAATCTACTAGGCAACTGATTCCATTACTATTTCTTCTTTTTTCTCTCACTATACATGCCATCATAGCATGTGTTGTTATCTTTTGTTCTGCTTCCCCCTTTCTTCCTCTCTGTCCTATCCTTTAGCATTCATTTGATTTGAAAAATAGTCCCTCAACAATATTGTTGCTTCCTCTGCAGCCTTTGTAGTTGCTCCTTCCCTGGTGCTTTTCCCAATGGCCTGCCTCACCTTCACAGAAATCTCTCTTGCCTTACTTGTCTGGAACATGTTGCCCTCCAGCACTTGTACTGAGCAGAAGTCACTCTGCAAGCCACGGCTGGGTGTTGGCTATCTGAAGGTAAGGAATATCGCCAGAGAAGATCTCTGAGTTTTATGTGGTTCTGGGATACTAGCATGAACAAAAACTTTTTAAAATGCTTACTTGTCTTGCTCCATTCTTGCACTTATTATAAGTACATCAGATACAAAAAGGTAAACAAGATTCACTTGTGCTGGGGACATTATTTGTGGTTTAGGTACAGCTTTACAAACCTAGAGTCAGAGAGAATCCCCTACCGCTGATACGCAGTCCCTTATAGATATACTCATTACCTCCTGAAGGAGAAAATCATGGCACTGGAAACCATTCTTTAAGTTAATGTCTGGAACAAGCCAGTGAACGATATGGTTTTGAATCCTGAACATTGGCTGTGAAGTTGACTCAGTCAAGACACCCTACAGCCTAGGAAAGCCCGTTCCCAAAGGCTGAAGCAGGCACTTTAAGAGCTGGTGTGTCTCCTCTCACTTAAGGATCAAAGATTTCTTGGCAAACTTAAAGAATGGAAAAAAATCTCACATAACTACACAAAGGTGGTCCATTGTACACAGAAGTGTTGCAGCCATACCATTCATACAAGGTAAGTTCCTGTTCCCTTTTCACTTTCCTACTCTCAGAAGCTTTCCAGTTTTTTGTCTTCCCTGTCTGCTTCAGAAGTCTCTCTGCTCTATAGTCAGCAAGTCCAACATCATTTCCACTTCTGTTTTGGCTAGCAAAGCTTCAGGAGTTGTTACAAATTACTGTTTATCCTAAATCATTTCAGTTTGTGGTTTGGAATGTTGTTGGAAATGCACAAAACTGAGCAGGATACAGAGTGGATAAATGTGCATGCAGCGACAGGTTTAAACTACAGCTCTGAGGGGCAGAAAGGAGAGACAGAGCCATGCCTGCATTATGGGAAAGAGAGCGTTGTTAGTAGGTTCATAAAGAAACCTGCCAGAAAGGTAGGCAATTACCCACCTGGAAAAAAGGGTATTCACTCAGCTTGCCCAGGTTCAGTTGCCTTCAGATGCAGAGGACGACTTTGGTAGTTCATACCAAGCCTACTGATTATCTTCCTTCTTTGCACTAGCTCCAGATCTACGTGGGAAAATCAGGGCTGCAAATCTTTGAAGCCCTGAGGATCTTTATGTATCTATACTTACTGTATGTTTTAGAGGGAGCCTAGAACTAAAGATCACTTGTGTCTCAAACCAAAGATCATGCATTCTTGAGTTTCTTTCCAATCACCTTCAAAGTTCTTGTTTTACAAAAATGAAGTGTTCCCAGATTTGTTGGCCCCGCAGTGGAACTAGGAGGAAGGAATATGGAATGAAAAAAATCAGTATACCCTCCCACCAACCATGATCGTGTCATTTGACTCCCCAACAATTAAACACTTCACCATTTGACACGTCACATCTGGCTTTTCTGCAGACCAGCACGGGCTTATACTAAGCCAACTGAGTGAGTTTTTTTCCATGTTCCTCGAGTTGCATTCAAGGAAAACATAAACATTAAACAATAGCATTGTTTAGCCAGTTATACATCAGGCAGAGCTGTTCACAATAACAGAACCAAAATAGATACAGTTTGAGCAACATGGCCATTTTAAAATCATGGCCGCAGTGGTAAACAAAAACTGGATAAGCACATTTGTTTGCTGCTGCATTGAAGTAGCAAGCTGTAGCTAGATCATATTTTGTCTCAGATTCAATGTGAAAAAACATGTACTTGCATTTTTTTCTATTACTTCTCTTCATCTCCCAGTGTCATCCTTGCTCAGTTGATAAATATACTTGATGATGAAGTATCATAAAAGAATGTCTGACTTTTCCTACATGAAGTGTTTTTTTTTTGTTGTTTTGTTTTTTCTAACTGCATTTCAGGTAAATTTGGTGGCAAAAGCTTCAGCCCATTATCCTTCTGTCTTTGTTTCCTGTAAAACATGAGTACAGCTGTGACAATATTTTTTCCTTGGTGTTTACAATGAACCTTACACGAGAGAAGATGAGATTAAGGGCATTTCCTTCATAATGATAGGCTGTATTTTTAAATTATACAACATTTCTATTTTTAGGTATTAATCAAAATTGTTTCCAGAATCCCTGAGGCCTGTACTGCCACAGAAAACGTCTCATGCAAAACCTTTTCTTTTTTAAATTCAGAATACTGAGAACTGACTAAGAATGCATATGAAAATATCATAATCAAAATCTTATCCAGAGAAGGTTATAACATAAGAAATATTTTCCAAAAGTAGCAACTGGGCATCTTAGCAATTCTACATTGCATTTCATTGGCAGTGAGATATTCACATGAATTTTAATACTTGAATATTTATGTTGGTTTAAAAAAAAATCCAATCTTAGGCTAGACAATTCATTAAATGTGTCAGCTTAAAATAGGATTTTTTGCAGTCTTTTCCATTACTAAATTCAGCTTCTTACCATCAAGTTTTGGAAATACACTCTTCTCATTTGCAAACTTCTTTAAGTATATAAACAATGGATTTTTCTGTGTTTTAAGTGGACAAATTGGCACATATGATAATATGCATATGGAGAGCATGCTCTACTGTCTGGTAGTCATCATCTCAAGTTGTTTTTTCATGTGAGTGCTGCCACTGGCTAAGCAGCTAGAGTGCCTGCGCAGAGGAAGGAGACTGGATGCCACGTCCTGCCTTCTACACTCTGATTCTGCACTTCAGATTGCTGGG
The DNA here is from genome assembly GCF_011077185.1 of Oxyura jamaicensis. NCBI lineage: Eukaryota > Metazoa > Chordata > Aves > Anseriformes > Anatidae > Oxyura > Oxyura jamaicensis. Next base: position 11,427,773 of record NC_048897.1, on the reverse strand, counting down.
ACTATAGAAGTAGGAATAAGACCATTGAGCAAAGTTCATATTCAGCTACAGCACAAGTTAATTTGAGTTAGTCTACCACAGATTACTTAAGGGGGGGTTGGAAGTCTGCTTTTGTTTTGGACTGTTTCTCAGAAAAAAATCTTCAGGCCTCTTTTTGCTATATTTAGATGTCACTTCCCCTTTCATTGTTACATGCAATAAACCATTTATTCTCCAGAGAATGTCTCAGGGGAAAAAAAAAAAAAAAAAAAAAAAAAAAAAAAAAAGGAAAAACTTACAACTGTACATCAAAACCAAAAGAACAACCAAAAAACGTTTGGAAAAAACTGGTAGCATAGCGCTGGCACTTTTAGGGTCTCCTTGCACAGACAACATAATGCATCTTTTAAATTCAATTCTACATAATTCACTTCCAGCGGTAAATGTCTAAAACATGTAAGGGACAGATGAAGGGTGTAAGAGCTGGTCAAACATGCTTTTTATGTATGTGGCTATACACCACTGTCATTAAGCAGCTTGAGCAGTACACATCCAAATGAACTGGGTGTTACATACTTGAGCTAATCAGAGTGCTGTGTGAAATACCACCTTCTGCAGCAGCTCAGGATGGTGCTAAGAAGAAAGAGGTGCGGACAAATCTCAGTCAAAATACAGTTTAGCTTTGTTTTACTGTCTGTTTTTAAGGATGAGTGGTTGCAACTTAAGAACAATTTCCTTGTGGCTTAATTTTAAGAAAAACTTTACCAGGCAAAACGTCAGATAAGGCACATGGGTGACCTGTGCAAAAAGCAGTGTCTAGCAAACCCTACAGCATCATGGCATTTGTGCAGTAGCCAAGCAGCGCTGCTTTCAGGATGTAAGGCTGTGACTCTGCCTGGGTTCTTTGACACCACGGTGCAGAGAAACAGAAAATTAATCTACCTTGCTGTATGTTGTTTTATTTAAAAACTGAGCAATGTTGATGTTCTAAGGATTTTTTTCCCTTCCTCACTTGGAGTATTATTGGCCAAATTTTCCAATGAAAGAAAATATGGGAAGTTTATTAGTAAATCAAAGAGGCATTGACTGATTTAAATCGCTGTTGGTTAGGAAAATATGCAATTGTAGGAGAAAGCTTCTGACTTAGCATGTACTAATAAAATAGCTACATTTCAGGAAGCTGAAAACAAAAAGGTTTATACCTAGCAGTGAGATTAGGGATGAAGCTTGAGAGGACACTGTGTCATCACAGTGACCCTTCAAAGGTAATGCCTGCCACTGCTAAATATCCAACTTCACTCAACTTTAAATTGAAATGCCATAGATTGCCTGATCCCTGCTAAGTAGTATTACTACTGATAAATTAGCAAACTATCCTAGGTCACTCCACACCTAGTAGACCAACTTGCATTGTTACTGTTGTGCTAGTTCTGGAAAAAGAATTTCCTTTGGAAACTCTGCTCATTAATTGACTTTTATTAACAAGAAATGATTATGCTTCCTGTGCATTTGGTAATCCAATTTTATGGTGATGCATGTATCACTTTACTGATGCTCCTCTGAGCCTGAAGGTGACTGCTGCCCTGGGGAACATAACAGATCAGAGTCCGAGTAGTTTTTGTCTAAACCAGGCCATTAGAAGTGCCGCCTATTCAGCTGGGGCGTCACAGACATTTATCAAACTGAAAACAACCACATCCTAACTGGGCCATATTTTTGCATGCTTTTGGCTAATTCTGTTTTGTTGCAGTCAACATAAAGTTGTCTGCAAATAATTACTGCATAGCACATATATTGTATTCTATGATGTACCCCTATTTATATATATTCTTAACATTGGGCGTAAGCAGGACCTTTTGTTACACAAAAACATTTGACTTTAAACAATGAGTAGAAACATACTAAGTAAACATGCATGCAGGCCACATGCTTCATTGCACAGAAAATTTACTGGAAGTTTACTGGTGCTTACAGAAAGATGGCAAGAAAAACAATCAGCAAGGAGGCAGGGGGCACACAAAGCTGTACTGGTACAAGTTAGATTTTGGTTTATGGCTAAACATATGTTTGGCTCTTTGTTTATGGCTAAACATAAGAGCTTGAATGCCAAGCAATGCCTAAAAAAGAAGAGTAAAAAGTAGAATTACAAGCCAAAACTATTCTTGCTTAATTTTTTAGGAAAAAAAAAAAATCAAGTTCCTTGTAAATAGACAAGACTGCATCAAAGATATCTAATATAAAAATATTTTGTATTTTGGATAATTGAAACAGGATTCTTCTATGATCCATTTATAAAATCTTAAATGAGTAGATTTATTCATATGAACATGCAACTTGTTTTAAGTGCACATAATAAAGCACAACTCAGGGCAGATGTACTTTTACTGTCTATGTGGATAAATTATCTGGATGGGTGAAGCTCATGCATATAGCCTAATTTACAGAAGATGTTAGGAATTAGCAATGGTTCTCTTTACTCAATCTTGTTTTATTTTTTCTGCATTTAGAACACAGATATGTTGAACATGGAGCTTTTCCACACGTGGCTACAAGACTTGACCAAGAAACATCAAAGCACATAGTTATGGCACTTTTCAGTCTAAGTTCGGTATCAGCTACTGTCATGAGATACCTTAAAAAAATCCAGGACTAAGCTCTTCTGAATTTTCATCAATGGCCTCCTAACAGCTTTGCTTGGTGCTCTTGCAACTTGACTTTGTTTCTTAAAAAGCAAATAAGATTTCATCAGATTGTATTAACAATATAAAAAAATAGTAAAAAAGAAAGAGGTGACTGCTGTTTTTACATATTACTCAAATGAAAAAACCACGTATACCTCTTGTAGCAGCTAATTTTCTCAGCAATGTATTTGGCCGCTTTGATAGTAAACAGGACATTTTAGGTCATTTTAAAGTTTCAAGTAAGTCTTCAAGTTTAATCAGAATCTATGATTTTCCAGAAGTGGCCTAGGAACAAAAAAATATAAAACAGCAACAACAAAAAATAACAAACAAAATAACAAAAAAAAACCACAATGTACTCAATCAGCTTTGAAGGGAAAAATAGGAAGATCAAGAAATGACTGAAGCGATCAAGATCAGTAACTGCCAAACTTAACAGAACTGCCTTGTGGCACACCCAGCAATGACTGCAGATTTGACTGCAGTAAAGTGGAACAAAACATTTGGCTCTCCACGGAAAGATGGAAGGTATCTAAACCATCTTCTCATAGTTCATACATGTCAACATTTGACACAAAACTGGTATGTGCATATATATAAAGCATATCTCCCTGATCCTACTTATTTAGAACAGAAGATGACCTGCCATGTCAAATCACAGACCTTGGTGCATCTGGCTCGGACATTTCTTACTAGTTTCCTTGCAGCAGCATACAAACATTTCTTTCTGTTACTGAAGTCCTTTGAGTTCCTCTGCTGCTGGGTGAAATGACTAAGACAAATGTTAAGTGAAGAAAATTAGCTTTATTTATGTAAATTAGAAAAATGAATTGTTAGAACTTTGGTCAAATGGTTAATTATGTACAATTTACAATTATATTTATATACAAAACTTTTAATAAAATACAGTACATCACGCTTTTCCTGAGTCACAGTGTGTTTCTCAGTTCTCTCTCTTTTTTTCTTAAAGTAATTAGAATCTAGAAGGAAATACTATCCTCAGTTTGAGTGTTTGGTTTAGACAATACTGGTATTAAGAAAAGTCAATACTATATATAGAAAATACTTTATAGCCATTGCAATTTTAATAGTTACTTTTCTATATTAAAATATGTTCCTTAATAAAAATGTTAATTACATATTCCTTATCGTGAGTTTGTTGTACGTTATTTGACACAAGACAAGCTGACTTCAGATATGCCCACCTCTCAGTGCAGAGATACATAGATTTAGGTGAGTTGCATATGCGTATGTAACTGATCATCTAAAGATCAGGAGACATACATCCAGATAGAACAGATGTCGGAATTGAGGCACAGTATTATAATTGATGTCCTATCATGGACAAGATAGGTAAGCTTCAATTGCCTGGCTAGCATAATACAAAATTGACACAAGTATACATCCTGTAAAGTGAGACTATGCCAAGCAGCAAGGCACCAAGCCTGCAAATACTTACATATGCATAACAGTCCCACTATGTAAAGCATTATTGAGCCCTCACTGAAGAAGCACTGTAAAGCTGTATTTAACAGCATTTGTTAAATCTTGGCCAGCTCAATAAGTTATTAGGATTAAAGCTTTCAGTGTTACCTTTACTGAGTTGAGTTTTTTGAGATCAACAATAATTTATTGTAATGCTTACAAGGACATTTAATCTGTTTCCTTAACAATGCAGTATGTTAAATTAATAATTATCATAGATTACCACCTGCAAGTAAATTTATGTCCCAGCTAAATCCCAAAAACAATTAGGGTGATTTATTTTAGACAAACATTGACTTAAAACAAAGTTAATTTTACTTTATGGCTAAGTGTGGGTTGCTCCTAAATATACCTGTGGTAAAGTTATAGTTTTTTAATACAGGCATGTGCATTTCTAATATTTTAGTCCAAAATAATCAAAAACACAAATTAAATTACCTCTGATTGATCTATTCATAGCACTTGGAGATGTTTAAGAAGTCTGTTTAACAGAAAATTATCTAGAGATTTCTTTTCTCTTAAAAACTTCCTATAAATTTTCAATGCAAACTGAATGATGCGATCAACTCACAGACCTCCTCTGACAAGAAATTAAAGGTGATCTTTTTTGCTGTTGATATCGAAGTGCAAATATAAGACTTTAAAGAAAATTGGTTTTTAGCTGAATGCTTGAACTTTTCCCTGGATTCTTTGCATGTTTAGCAGTTTTCACTTTGATGTTTTCTTGATTGCCTTTTACAGCCGATTCAAGCCTCGCTTTCATAGTTGGAGAAGACGACATTAATTTTTTAAAAACTGATGAGTACTGTGGACCAATCTGCATCAGATTTTGCAAAGCAAAGTCATGTAGATTTTTTGTTGTATTTGTTGCAGAACCCAGGGCATTTTCATCCAAAAGAAATGAAATAAGGATGGGAAGAAGGCAGGCCACCAAATGAGCACCTGTGAACATTGAAAACAGTACTTAAATATACACTTTTTAAAAACAGCTTAACATTTTGACTAAAAGTATTTCTCATGGTTCAAGTCAACATTTAACAGAACTCATGAAACAGCAGATGTTATTTAAACCATACTAAAAACAAACCACCATTCTAACAATTTTGGTGGCAATTATTGTTCAGGACCAGTTCTATATTCATAATTTTGTTTTAATTTATTACCTGTGGCAACTTTAAGCCTGTCTAATGCTTTGGACACTAGTAATGGAAGTAACTTACGGTGTTCTTCCTCAGCAGTAGCTGTAAGAGCTGTTAACGCCTTGATTCCCTCCTGAATGACTTGAAGTTCAGCAGCATTTTCTGGTTTTGCTTTTTCTGTTTCCTGCAATTTCCTCACAATGGATGGTGCTAAAGAATGAATATAAGGATATGACACGCTTTTGTTTGGATGCTGAAAGATGGAGTGCAGCAGCTGGTAGCATTTATACTGTACCTAAAGGGAAAATCAAAGTTGCAGTTACAAAGTGTTATACAAGTCAGACTCTTAAAACTCACAGCTTGTCAGATAAAATTTCAGAAAGGGAGAGCCTCACATCTCAAAAATTCATCAGGCTGCAGGGTGCTAATGCATAACAATTGATAGGAGCATTATAACTTGTAACCAAATTATTAACAGAAACTACATCATACTTCCTATTTCCACTGAGTCCTACATCTTCCTAGATTTTTTGGGAAAGGAAAAAATATTTTTGTGTTAAGACTGCGTGTTAGTACTGTTTTGAAAATAATCTGTATTTTGCTGACCAAGAATAGATGCTGCAAATGTAAATATTACCTCTGTGAAACTGTAGGTACCGTCTGAGCAGGTGTCAAAAGGTGCAAATAGCTTATCATGTGTGTCACTGGAAGTGCCTACAGAATTTCTGAAAGTCTCAGATACCACTTAGAATTTGTAAATGCATACTACCATTATTTTCTTAAAGTCATATTCAGCATTCCTGAATATGACTTGTCATATTCAGAATATTCAGTCATATTCAACATTTCCTGCTTTGGCAGGGAGGTTGGACCCAATCATCTCTTGAGGTCCCTTCCAACCACTACATTCTGTGATTCCTGAATTTCCTATTGGGGAAAACAATGTTGATAATACTAAAAATGTGTTAATATATAAAAAAGTACTTTTCCAACAGCTGAGTTAGCTGTCCAGTTAAAGGTAACTTTGTTTAATCTTTAGTTACTACATGAAGATGTCCAGAGAAGGAGCAAGAAAACAGTTAACAGTGAATTCTCATATTAGTAGAACATGAAATCTAATGCATTTTCAGAGCTGGACTTTCAGAGTGAGAGTGTCCCCAACCCTTAGAAAAGCCATTTATACTTGCATTAATAATAAGTAAAATTTGTGAATTTTTTTTCTTGATACAATGCTCTTTTAGATGATGAAAAGTAGCAAACAAACTGTAGCACTATAATCTAAAGTAAGTGTATACAAACATTTATAATGAGGTCAGAACAAAGCATTAATCTCATTCAATACCCTGCCTCCAGCAGTGGCCTAGAAAAGATGCTTATGATACAGTGTAAGTTACGTAGTGGTACTCCCTCAACATACTCCTCCAACTCCTAAAGACCTACAGCTGCAGGATTTCCTGAGCAAAAGGGGTAGTATCTAGGCATTTAAAACAAAATGGACAAATAAAATCAAACAGGTGTCTGAAAAACTATGCAACTGTATCATGTACTTATCAGTGTGTAAAGCTCTGAGTCTGAAACAAAAAATGAGAATCATAGGAATGCAGAACTGTATTCAGAATAAATAAATGGTAAAATGCACTGCTGGACATGTTTTTGCTAACTTGTTCAAACTGTTTTAAAATACAACAGGTATATTGCAGAGCAGATTTAATCAGAGTCAACACATGAAGCAACTAAAGAGGAAATAAACAAAAATGCATTTAATATGCTATTGATATTCTCACAAATCCACCAGTACTTACAAAAGGATCTTTTGAATCAAGTGTTATTTTGAATTTCTCAATACAACGCTTTTGAAGGCACTCTATGGTAGTAACTTCTGGACTGCTGGACAAAATAAATACTGTAATAGCAGTAAGCAGGCTAACTTCATCACGTTGTTGAAGACCATCTACTATCAACAAAGCAAACACTCTGTTAGATTTGCATTATATAGTAATTCTATGAATTCAAATGTTACAACGAGATGGAAGAGAAATGTCTAGGTCTCTCGAGGACTCTTTTTTCAAATACATGACAAACTGATGCACTGATATGGACTTTTACTGTAATAAAAGCCAAGGCCAAAATGGGAATTCAGGAGTGGTGATATGCATAATTAGGTATACCAGCATACTCTATTTCATTTTTTATTTGTATAAGGTGCAATAATTATCTTTGCAAAGCTGGTGTGACATGTACAACAATTTTTTGACAATTATATAAAATCTGCATTAAGAACATACATCCTTCTGGCATGATTGAGACCACTGTTTCCACAAATAAATAAAAAAGGACAAAAGTTCCAATAACAAACTACAAGTTTGAGATTAAATGGAAGAAATGACAAAAGTCATGCAAAAGTGGGAAGCTGAAGAAGCAGTACACAGAACACTAACATTAAGACAAGAAGTTATTTTTCTTGAACTATTTTTTTAATTCCCCTTGCTGTCAATACAGACACTAGCTCTTTGTAAAGAAATTACGTGCAAAACGACTGTTTTTTATGCTCATCTACGCTGAAGTTACAGCTCCTGTTCATTTCACAACGCTGTGTACCTACATTGTGGCATTACATAACACAGAAGTAAGGCTGCAATCCCACGCTTATCCTTTAAAGATTTCAACTTCTCATATGAACTGTAGACACAGCATTGCACTATATTTTCAGAAGTACTTAGTTGCTGGAAAATTAGTTGGCTACCAAGTTATTAGTCTTTATTTAAGACATGCAGAAATTTAGTCTAACAAAACCAACCAACCTTCCAAAGTGTTTTTTTGTTTTGTTTTGTTTTTAAACACACACACACAAAAGCATGCTTACCTTGGTCCCAACAGTCAAGCACTGTGACCAAAGCACTGCGCAGAAGATCACTCCATGCAGTCCGACTCTTCTCTGCTCGAGCCATTGGAGAAGACAAAAGTCCTTTAAGAGCTTGTAGAGATGCAGCAACTGTCAAAGGTAACTGGTCATCTTGCAATTTCACTGCAGTTTCTTTAAGCACTCCAATAATTAGGTACAATATAGTAGGAAGAACTGAAACACTTCCTGTAGAACAAAGCAAATTAATTTTACAGAAGTGGAAAAAAAAAAAGGGGACCTTTGGTATTTAAAAAAAATGAAGACCTTTTCTTGGATTCTCTTATTTATCAACAAGGTCAACTAGGTCACTAGCTGAACCTGCTTGGCAGGGGATTTGGACCAGATGAGCTCTAGAGATCCCTGCCAACCTTAACCACTCTGTGATTAACAAGGGGTAATTCCAAAACTGGTAGGAGCTAAAATTTCTCTCACGTGATGTGTAATTAGTCAAGGATCTCATTGCTTCAGGAAGTCGCTGAAATCAAGAATTTACCAAGATGAATAGAAAAAGGATCTCAGGTTAAAAACAGGTAACAAGGATTCCTAGAATTAAAATAGCAAAGTCTAACAATAATTTTGGAAGAGACCTCTCCTCCTCTCTAACAAGAGAAGTAAGATGTCCCACAGCCTACTGAACAAATCATCTCTCGCTGAGAATCTGGCAGTTGACCTTCTGGAATAAGGGCCTGTCTATAAAACCAAAAAATAATTTTAAAAACTTTAATTATACAAATTGACCTTTGGACATGTTTCCTTTTCCAATCTTATCCAACTGACTGTATAATCAAGCTTAAGCTCTTCATTTTAGTCACCCGACTTAAATGCTAAGTTCCCTGGTGTGAACATCCCATCTGCTCCAATCCTGCAAGCTGTTGGTTTGTGGAGTAACTTGAGTGGCTAAGGACAAGAAGTACTACAGAGCCAAAAGAAAATTCGCAAATATTTTTCTTAAAATATAGTTGCCCTCAGAAGTAAATGATGCTATGTCAGTTTCTTTTTGCTTTGAACTAATAATGGGCTACAGAAAGAAATCATATAATCACCGTAAAACGAATAGCAAGAACTGTTAACTATTGCACTTGTACAATATTCCCAAAGAATAAACCTCTAAAAGAGCACAAAGGTAAGAAAAGAGAAGTTTCCAGAAGTAGTAAAAGCAAAAATTTTCATAAGGACTAATAAATACCTAAGGTGTGAAAAGAGGAGTAGGGCAGAAATGGATTATCAGTGTGGCTGAAACAGTACTGAAAGATCATACACGAGTACGGTATTGTTGGGGAAACAATCATCACCTCTTCAAATCTGGTGTGCATCCAGGCTGAATCATGGGGTGAAAGTCAACTAATCTGAGGAATCAATCATAAATCCTTAACAGCAGGTTGCTAATGTTTAAATGATGGCTTTAAGTGAAAACTAACACGACACATTTCCCTGTTAAATTTAATTTATGGTTGCATTGTAAGTTCTGGAATAGAAGATTGAAGTAGGATAGAAGCATGTAGCTATTGTATACTTCTCTCACAAAATGAATCTATTAATTGCGCTGCTACATGTGGGAGGAAAAGAAAACTGCTCTTTCAATTGCTTCAGTAACTTTTGTTATCTGACTGTCAAAAAAAATAATTAGGACACAAAATTCCTACAAGCAAATCACAGAACTTGCTGCCAGATTTATCCAGCTGAGAAAATTAGGTAGTAACAAGGGTGCTCAGAAGAGCCCAATACTCTCATTTAATTTTTCCTTGTGATGAAATAGCATACCTTCAGGAGAGCAGATTGCAGGAACATCAGAGAGAATAACTAATGCTGCTGATACCAGTCTAATTCCATCTTCTGACAATAACAGATGTTTTCCTGATTGAACTGCAGGGCTACAAGTTAATTTAGGGTTGAGCTGAGGAAGCTGTCTGACAAGAATACAAACACACAACTCTAGTGTTGCGAAGACTAATGATTTCCCAGGCACCAGTCCTCCTGTATCTTTGCCTTCTCCAAATTCTGGTAACGTTTCCTTTTCTGCAGCACCATCATCAACTACAAGAAAAAGAAGAAATATAGCAGAAATCTGCAGACTGTACCTTGTTTCCAAAAAGTTTACTTCTTAAGAATGTTTCATCACCAAGTGACAATCTTAACACCTATATATGTGTGTGCATATGTATTCCAGCTTCTACTGGCAAACATCCATCCCTTTGAAAAAGCAATCTGTGTGCTGATTGTGAAAAGGCAAAAGCATGTGCAATATTTAGACTTCAAACATGCTGAGGTACCATGCCAATACAATATCATTTTGCTGTTTCTCCCCCCCCCCCCTTTTTTTTTTTACCTATTAGCAAAAGAACTGTAGGAAGTTACAATCAGAGAAGCTAGTGCTGCCTGGCTTGTAACAGCTGTGTGTGCCAAGTTTCTCTGTTGTTCTACTGCAATCGATCCCATCTTTTCTCTAAGATTTCTTCCTCCCTCTCACCACCACACAAGGGTATCCAAACTGCAGTTTTCCTCTTCACTTCATGCCCTCTAGTCACCTTCAAAGTTACCTACTGTCTATTATACCACCTCAATTGCTCAAGTCAGGCACCTGAACTGACTTACATGAACCAAGATTAGTCATTAACTGAAAAGCTTTAAGATGCATGTTGGATGCATCACCTTCAAGAAACCTACCCTGCAAAAATAACTGCCTTATCCCTGTATCCCATCTTGTGCATTACTGTACCTTCTGCACTTCTCCGCTTTTCCTTCACATGTTCCTGAGCTGCAAAAACAATCAGCCGAACAACTTCAAGGGCTGCAAGCTGAATATCAGGTGATTCTCTGGTCAGTATCAGGCGATGCAAAACATTCAGCAGCTCTACACCTAGCTCCTGTGGTAAGGAAAATGTTTAATATACTCACATTTTGATGCAGAAATTTTAGAAATAGGCTCTGTTGGACAAATGGTTAATACTTGCTAATGCCAACAGTATTACTGTTAGTAATCTCACTACGGAACACAACAGTACTATTGATACAATCACAGGAGTTGGCTTTATATTAAAAGACCTTCCTCCTAGCAGCACGGGCCCTGCTCAATTCTCCCCTCAAAGCCAGTAATCACAACAATTTAGAGATAAAGCACTTAAAACTATTGTTAAAAAAAAAAAAGTAATCTTGTAATCTTCTTGCTTTTTAACTCTTGAAGATGGGCATATTACAGTGGATTGGGCCTTTCACTATCCCTGCTACAGTATGTACATTTCTCTGACTATTGTTGCTCTCTCCAGCAGAAGTTAGGCATGTTCAGAGGCATTATCACTTTAGCTGTGTTAGACAACTGTGTGGCACACAGGATGTTACAAGCTTAATTTAAAGAAAAAAAAAAATATATATATATATATATATTTTTAAATAACACTTATTTTGCCTGGTTTCCTTTTATCATCTTCAATATTCAAAACAGCAGTAATTGCACTGTCCCTTGACAGGGTAAGATAATGTGTCATCCTGCAAGTATTCATTCTGAGAGCAGGAAATGAAGGGAAAACTAAAAAGAGAATCCAAACTACAAAAGTGGGGAATCTCTTCTAAAGGAAAAATGAAAGAGTATCTAGAACATATTTTCTCTTCTTCCCCATTGTTGAGAAATCCTGTAGTAGAGCTTTTTTCTGTATGATTCCCATCCTTTCCCATAAACCAAGATCACCAAGAGTGTTAACAAGATGGCACTGGTACACTCTGTTCTTTACAGGCACTGTTTTGAACACCAGTTCTAGCCCAGACTCTGTCTCTAACTAGTTTTCTTTGTATGCCCAGAAAACCATTCTTGCTGAAATCCCTCGTGACCTTGTTTTCACCACATCTGGAGATACAATGTCATTGCTCTCTGAATTGCTAGTCTTTCCACCACAATCAGTGATGTCCCTTGAAATTATCTTAATTTTCTGGAATTCTGTCTTTATCTGGCTCTTTCCCTACTTACCTAATTATTCCTTCCTGACAAAATCTCTTCAAGTGCTCTCCCCCTCCCCAGCTTCTATAGGTTCTATGTTCTGCTCTTTTTCTCTCCTCCCTCCTCTGCAAAGGAGGATCTTGATAAAGCCCATAATTTACTTACTGCTTTTGTATTGAAGATTCTTGGATATACAATACAGAGCAGAGATACTGTTTAAACTAAAATTATGCCTTATATCTGGCTTCTCTGTAAATATATCAAGCTAAAAACAAGGAAAAGAACTCTTGCTGCTTAACTCTTCACAAAAATTTTGTTAATTTTTGGGACAGCACCTGCTCCTGGTCTGTCTGTCAGTCAGTCTTACAATCTGGATGTAATCTTAGACTCTAACTTATGCTTAGGCCCTTATACATGGTGTTTTGTCTTACAGATGATATGCAGAAATAAGATGATATCTACTAAGATGATACTTTTCCATCTTCAGAAATAAAACTTCAGTCTATATCTAGCATCTCAGACCACTATTGATCTAGAAGCTTTTTTTCCTTCTTTCTTTAGAAATACAGTCATGACTAGTTCACAAACCCATCAAGTCTGTATGGATTTGAGGTGTCTAAATGATAAGGAGCTTTTTTTTTTACTGAATCCCTGATTATTTATTTTTTTTGAAAATTAGCTTGGGATTCTGATCATTAAGACGTTACCTGATCACCTCCTATTTTAGACCTTGGCCATGGGACATCAAAGAGTGCCTGTAGGGCACGTAAACAGGCAATAATGTTCTCCATTGCTGCATCCGATCGAGGAGAGCAGAGAAATTCCACGCTAATTCCTGTACAGATAAGATGAAATATTCTTAAGAAATTTTAAAAGTGCTTTTTAAAAAGTGATTTTGTCAAATAATAAGCAATCTAATAGTATGCTGAGCAGACAGATATATAGCATCTGTGTTTTATATTAAGTGAATTAATCTCCTATTATGTTTTGGTGAAAGAACTCTATTTCCCCCCAAAACAATAAAACTACTTCAAGTCCTAGGCGATTTAAGATGTGATTATAACCGTCTCTTAACAAATAACAATAAATAAATTAGAGCAATTTCCAAGTAAAACAGTGAGTTCTGATGAACAGGCAGACAATTCTGAGTCTTAATGAGTGCACAAAAGAATATTTGCCTAATTAAATTGATTTATGTAATAGAAGAAAATAGAAGAAAATAACAGACAGTTAGTAATAGTTCACAGACTCCAAGGCTTTTTCTTCTTATTTTACAGAAATGCTAAAGGTTACAGCTACCACAACTGGATCACCACCTACAAGTAAATTACACTAAGCTTGCAAATTCTATACCAGATAAAATCAAGTCACTTCTTTCTGAGGTTTCAGGACTCTTCAGAGGACATTTTGTGACACTGGAGATGAAATTGACACAAACTGTGATCCATATTCTCATCCCAGTTGTACAGCTGTAATTCCAAAATGTGTGATGACTTGGGAAACCAATCAATGTATGTATAAGAATAGTTGTGCTACAGAAAACGTCTATGTTTCAAGTTTTATCTATTAAAAAATACTTTCAGGGTTACAGAATCAAGACGGATTATGCACTAACCCAAGATAAGATGAAATCTATCAGTATTCACATCCTCAGGAGATTTCACTGATGGCCTGGTAGAAGAATCTTGACACATTGTAGTTGGGGTGACAGGTCTAGAGAGATTAGTAACTCCTTCATCTGGATCAACAACAATGAAACCTGTGGTAGTAAGCCACAGTGCTGTAGCATAAAGTATTAGTGCCCACGAGTTGTAGTAATGAAGTCTGGCATTTTCAATCGTCTCTGCTGTATAAAATGTACCACCTACAAAAAGAGAAGTTACAGTTTCAAAGATATAATTTATTTTCATCTATAATAATTTCTCATTCATAGAAAACTGGCATTCTTCTATTTAAATGATATTTACCATATTTTATATGACTTATTATTATTATTTTAAAAGTGTGGAATATTAAAATTTAGGTTAATGATGACACTTTATTTAATTTATTTGGATAGAATCCAATACAATTACCTTTTCCTTCTTTCAACCATAAAAACATTCAACTAACAATATTGAACAAACTGCTTTTCACATCAGTGAACCTTCTAAAAAGCAATCTATCTTTAGATAGGTACACAAGTATGCATCTTCTCTATAGAATTTCATCTTACTGAAATCTAACACAAGTCAGCTAGGACATTAATGACATGTACTTACAAGTGAGCTATGAAAATACAATTTATCTGCCTTCTTACCTTCAGCAGGTAGTTGTGATGCATATTCTGAAGGCAAAATTAAGAGAGCAAAATCCTGAAGTGCAGCAAGCCAGAGTTTGCTCAGTGTTCCAAGATCTGCCTGTACTAAGTCCAGAAGCCCACTGGCTGAAGATGTTACATCTCTGTAGCTTTCTTCTGCAGATTTTGTAGTTTTTAAAGAGTGATTGTGTGCATCACTTTGATTTTTTTGCTTTTCAACTGCAACTATGTAAACCTGTTTTATATTTGAAGAGACATTTACAAACGTTAACGCTTGGAAAACTACTGTAATCATGACTGCCTATTGAGCAAGCATGAGGTTTCCTACAATCTTTCCCTGCTTCAAGTCTAGTAGACTTGGATGACTTGATTACAAAAATTTATCCCCACTATATTTTGTAGTAGTTTCTTATATCCAAGATCTAGCAGAAATTTGTAAAGTGTTTACTTTGGAGACTTCTAGTGACTGGAACAATCTACAGATTTCAGTTCTAAAAACTGTACTTCACATTTCTGAATTTTGTCTCAGTTTCTGACCAGTGAAAGGATTATTGATGTATGCCATCGAACACTTTTATCCACATAATCATTTTAAATTGATCATGGCATACCTTAATCTTTCCTTGAATAGATGAAATAGGTTGATCTACTTAAATCTCTCAGTGTAAGCTTATTTTAATTTTCTTTATTCCTACTTGCTAGCTTTTCTCTGATGGCTTTCCTATTTTGCCTATATTATTTCTCCAGTATGGACACCAGAAGTTGGTATGTGTTTCTACAGATGGTCATGTAAATGTCATCTATTGTCTGCTTTCTTCAACACACCTGCCTGCTTATGTACAGAAATGCCATACAGAATTACCGCATAATGTGATTATATTTGGCTGGTTATCCATTCACAGAACCAAGTTCATTATCAGTGCTTTCTAAGACATCTAGAGGTTACCTACATTGTTCACATTTTTGATTTCTAAATATCTGATTTTGCATATACACATATTAAAACAGGCAATCATGTGAGCTGACTTAAAGGCAGTTAGCCAAGGCAGTACTGAACTTACACTGTTGAAAGAACTACCTGTAAGAAATTAAATGCCAAAAAGCAATGAGAAAAATGATAGCTATTTAAAATGGCTAGGTTCAGTGGACCATCCCCATAACCATTTACACCTTGCCAATTTAAATTGAATATTGAAACATCAGAAGACGATAAGAATTCTATGATTCTATGAAGTATGAATAATATAATGCAGCAATTTAACCATCAGTGCTATTGTCCAAGTTTACAAAGCGTGTCATTGATCACTTGTATTTTCAGCCTGGGTAGGGCTGGTGTTCATGTACTATTTATAAGTAACAAAGCATAGTGGAGAATGAGAAACTTCTATTTAATGAAATATGTAAGAAATTTCTGAAACCACTCTGTCTGAAAGGTTCCAATTCACCTACCAGAAATCAAGACTACTGTCATGGAGCTGTTACACTAACCTCTGCCCAAGCCTTAAGCACAGCCAGTATCTCCATCGTTGAGGTGCTTTCATTATATTGTTGACCTTGTGCTTCTTTCCCAGCTTGCACTTTGACCAAAGAGGATACAAGCAACTGGTGAACTCGTCGAAGGTCATTAAGATCACTTACTACACCACTTGCTATCCAGGCACTGCATACCTAGAGTTGTAAAACTGTTAGTTCAAAACAAGAGCCAAACACCACTACATACTCCATCTGTAAAATGATGTAAAACAGATTTCATTTCTATTAAGGCATAATTACTCTCAGATAATAATCAATGTTAAATGGCATTACATTTCAGTATACTAAGTAATAAAAGCCAAAAACATTAAGAAGGATGTCATAAACAACCAAAGTTTCAATTGCTACTAAGTTTATCAAAGGATTTCCAAGTGCATAAAATCTGTGGGATTTTGTCATGTTACACAGAGGTAACACAGGTGACAATATTTTGTGTGCATTGAGAATTTGAGACTAGATGATTTATTATTTCCTTTTTCTTGTGTGATATATCAAGCAATATATATATATATACACACGCTATATATATATATACATATATACACACACACTATATATATATATATATACATATATACACACACACACATATATTCAGAAGGTCTATTACCAAAGACTTCTGACATTCAACACTTGCCTGACATGCTTTTGCTGTGACATCTGGAGGAGTTTCAGGAGCAAAGGCAGGCCTAAGGGCTGCTCCAACCTAAAAAAGAGTTATACAACATATAGTACACAGTTAGCAATTAAGTAAATAATTACTTTCCATAACTAGGCTTTGTTGCAGTTTTCCCTTATAAAGCATAGCTTCCTTTTCATTTTTCAGACTTCTGTGGTGGGGTTAAAGAGCAGGGAGACCACTGCAGTCATATTTTTTTGTTTGTTTGTTTTGCTTACACAGAAGACGTGGTCCTCTTTGAAACAGGTCTTCAAAGAGGTTTCTATTCTTAGCAGTCTAAAACTGAAATAGGAACTTCTTTCTTCCTGAACTCCCGATTTGATGAGTAGCTTTCAAAAGGAAAAACAATGTTCCAAACTGTGGAAGACTTACAAGAATAGCTAATAAGTGACATTTTGTTTCTCAGAAAGAATACAACTCTAAGGAAACAAACAGCTGAAGTTGGGCAACTTCGGTACCTGAAAGAAGGGGAGAACACAAATGCCATTTACCTAATAAGGAATACACCAATATATACTTACCAGGCTACAGAGATTTCACCTACTGTCATTGCTGAAAGCTATTTTCCCCTAAATGCTAATGAAAATTTCACTTGTTGATTTAGGTGATATCTGAAAATTCAGACTTAAGCCACATGCAATTTGGGGTGAAATTGCAACATGTAGTAGAGGATGTGTACCATGTCCAGTGCAATGGCACCATCCTCACTGAGACTGTCAGCCTCTACAGTAATTAAGTATCTCATTTTTGGCATCTCTTAGCAGGTGGATGAAGCTCCTACAGAAAAATCACAGTGATGAAGGTTTACATCATTTTAAGGACATTCTGAAAGGGTTCTGTTTTGAGTTGACACTGAAGATCAAATATCACCATGTGATTTTGTTATGTGCCAAATGACCAATCAAAAGCGATTTTTGCAACAGGTCTAGTGAAGATAAATACACTTCACTGACGATGCGTCTCAGCATAATAAAGGTACAGGAATTATGACTGTCCATCTTAAATTCATGAAAGTAAGTGAAAAGTAGTTGTTTTTAGTGACAGATAATGACAGTTTGTTAAGACCCCCTGAAACTTTGGCTTCATTTAATGAACTTGCAGACAAGATCTCAGGAAACTGCTACTTAAATCTGGAAAAAACACATTCTTCTCTATTTGTCTATTTTTGGTTATTATTATGGAAAACATTTGGCGTGATAAATTGTAAATAAATTTTAATGGCTTCAGATCTCTAACTTCTGTGAAACAGTTGATTAGAAGCTCTATGCATAGTATTAGCAGAAACACTTTAAAGAGTAATGAAACTTAAAAGGAGAATTATTAGACCTACTTGTAACTTGCTTGATAATTTTGGATGGCAAGGAAATTTCTTCCCCCGTGGTAGTTCCTGACTAACTCTAGGCAATTCTCCTTTCCACAGAGTGCCAACAAAAGAATATTGTTAGGTTGTTTTCTGTTGATTGTAATCGAATAGGGTAAAAGGAAAAAGCTGGAACTTAAACTTTAGGGCTAAAACATACACTGACTGAAAAGATGCTTTCTAGATAAATTAAGATCAAAATAAATGAATAATAGTTTCGTTAACAAATTGAAACCTGCCTAGAGCATTATCTACCACCAAAAGCGAATTCCTTTAACTCTACACTTTTCTAACTTATTAACAATGGTGCTTACATTGGCTTGATATTGCTCCAGAATTACATGACCTGGAAACTCTGGTTCTGGAACAGCTGCAAACTTCCGAACAACAATTAGCAACGTTTGAAGCCCAGAAAGACGAAGTTGATCACTGTGATCTGTGGCAGCCATAAAAGCCATACGGATCAAGTCAGCTAAATGCAATACCAAAAAGTCATCTGAGAACAGAAATAAAAAATAGTTTTATTAAATTTAGATATAGACATAATGTATTTTCAAAATGTTGGGAGCAAGATTATAAAATGTGTATTTCACATTCTACAACACATCAAGGATTCACTTAAGGCAGTTTACATATACAACAATCTCACTTGGACATCTTATGCTAGCTGATCTAGGCAACTTTCCATTTGAATGTAAAAATGTACTTAGAATAAAGCATAAATATCTTTATGTATGATGCCCGTTTTCTAAAAAAGAAGCACAACAGTTTTGAGGGAACCACCTCTAAATAAACACAGGCAGGTACTGGAAATTGACACTGTGTTTCTATTGGAAATTATGCAAATTAAGGAAAAAAATGTGGAGGTTTCCTTTGGTCATACTCCCAGATAACCAAACTGTGTTGCTGTAGGCTGGTGCCAGCTATCACTTCTGATTGCCAATTCTTAGGCAGAAACAATGGCTCCATCCACATGGTGCTATAAGCAGGAAAATGAGTGTAGATGTTGCAGTGATATGCCAATATTTTGACTAATTAAAGTTGCTCTAAACCTTTCATAAACCTAATATAGGCTTCAAATCAGAATAATTAGAGGTTTCAGTGATTACAATCAACACATTTATGATGGATTTCATTAAGATGCAAAAAGCTAACTCTTATTTTAGTGTTAGCTTTCTGTAAAATTCTTTCAGTGCTTAAGACGTACCTCTTGAATCACGTTGTTTTCTTTCCTGAGCCAAGGTTATGTCAAAGTGTGCACTGCCTGCATTTTCACATTGGTTTATAATTTTACAAACACACTCTGCAGCAAAAACTCTGGTAGACCATCGTGGATTACTGAAGGGATGAAACCTGTCATCACTTTCAGACGTTAATATAGATGCATCATCCACTTTAGCAGTTTCTTCTTCCTGAGTGGTATCTACTGAAGCTACTGTATTGAAATCTGTAGTTAAGACACAGGGGAAAAAAAGTGAAAAATGTAATTTTTTTTTGAAGGATTTATAAGAAAATCTCTTCAAAGTTCATCTCTATCCTTCAACTCGCTACGACTCCCATTCAACCTCAGAGTATTGAAGTGAATGCTAGATCTAGAAACAAAGTGCAACAAAACTGCAATGACACATCACAAGTTACTGCCTTTCCAAATCCAAAAATCCAAAACCCAAAAAGTTCTCCTTCTGCATCATAGGACGAGAGGGTAAGAGAGAGAGAAGGGGGAAGAGAAATCTTTTCACAATATTCAACCTAGTAATAAATTCTATTTGCTTGGGAGATTCATTAATGATATAATAGGTCTGCATCATTCCTATCATCCACAGAAAAGATGGTCTGAATATTTTTTCCTGTAAGTATTTGCACTGGATCCACAAGCTCAAATGTACTCTGTACTTCCCTTCCTGGTATGCCAGGAACTTAACATTAGGATAGTGAAACAGCCAGAATATGAACAGCCAAGACATACTATAATGCTTACAGAAACCTCTTCAATAGCAAAAAGGCAATCAGAAAAAGTCTTGTTTGTTCTGAAAGAAATAAGTTAAAGGGTCCAGTGTTTCAGTATCGAAGATGAGATACACTTCATGAATGTCAAACATTCAAGAAGCAGTAGCAATTCTTCAGTGGCAGAATGTACCATTACAGCCTTATTTTCATTGTGTTCTCTGCTAGAGTCTATTAGTACTTACCAGCTGAGGCAGCAAGAACATCTTTACAAAGCTTCAGCCAAAAAGAGAGCTTTTCAACTGCCATTGAAGTAAGCATATGACTCAGAGTTTCTTTGATATCTTGGCACAATCTTTGATCCAATTCTTTGTCCAGCAAGCCCAGCAATGCCCCCTCCAGGCCTATTTCTCTGATGTTAATATCTACTAAGAACAAAGTCTGTGAGATGAATGCTATATAACATAAAACTAATTGCCATGGAAACACCACTGAAGGTTGCACACAGAGTAGCATGTAAACAACAAGTATCTAGTACTCAAATACTTTTGAAATAATAATATATATTGCTTTAATGCCATGTTTAAGTAATCTGGGTTAAAAAAACACGCTTGGAACTTTTACAGATAATACTACCAATAGGAAAAGAGTTACCCCAGGGAAATAAAATAATCCCACTCCAAATTTCACAGCACTACTACCACCACAGTATCTGAGCTCCTGAAAAAAGAAATTGTCTTTGGCTATCTGATTTCTCACACTGGACCATAAGGTAAATTTAAAATAATCATTTAAATTGAAAACAGAAGTTGAAATTATTCTCCAGCACAGCTCAAAAAGACAAGCACAGAAATATTTTTTCAAAAATCAGCATTTTTACAGAATGGCTATAATCCGTCTTCTGAAAAATTTCAAACGAACTTGAATTAAAATCCAAAGTGACATGATTTATTACCACCATACCAGTACAGAAGGGTATATAAGGATGAGCTTGTGATCATTTTCAGATCTTTTAGAAGGAAAGAGGACTCCATACACTCAGGACATGAAAATTCTAGGGATCCTAGCTAATCATTACTTAGCTAATTCTCTGAAGAAGTCAACAGGAACTTTCTTCAGCAGGTTTTGCATACCTTCCCTCAATGACTTTTAATTTAAGATGAGATTTATATGGGAAAGTAGAACTAATTATGAAAATACGTGTAAGATGCAGGACTACAAAGCTACAGGCTTGGGTTTCTCTAGAACTGTACCTGCATTTTTTAGTTTAGTGACCTTTACTATCTAGAGTATATGAAAAGCAATAGTATCTTTGTAAAATATTAGTATTTTACCACTAAGAAAGGTTTGATGCTTTCAAAATTTTATACTATATAGAAAATTAAAGTAGAAAATCTTTGGGGGTTAAAGACTTCAACAAGAACATAGCAAAGTTTTCATACTCTTAGTGGAGCGTGTTTAGAATTCATTATCGGTGTGTTAAGTTCTTTGATCTCAAAACTTCATTACTTACCTGGAGTAAAATCTTCTCTGCTCTCTTTAACTAGTGCAACAGCATATTCTGATACTTCAGCAGCTTCTCTTTGTACAAGCTGACGTAAGCAAGCTACCACTGCACGTCTCAGTAACAAGTATGAGCTACAGAGATTCACCTGAAACGTGCAAAAAGAAACAATAAGATGGCTAACAAGCCTTTATAAGGTTGGTAATTCCTGAATTATTCCATAATTGCAGTTATGAAATCTGTGAAGTCAGTAAGCATGGAATTGATGCTAATTTTGCTCTTTTGTTCTTTTTTAAACTCCAAATAAAAGATTTTACAACTCCTATAATCAGTTTTAACATATCAGTACTTTTAATATTTTCCTCACTAAAGGTAATTTACAAGACTGGTTTTAGGCCAGATTCAATTCCCACTGGCACTGGTAGAAAGGCCCCATGAACTTCAATGACAGCTGAATTGTGGTCACCATGAACAAGTCTATTCCTTGCCTACAGAGTACATGTAATGGACTTGAAAACTCAGTGCAACAGAAATATCCTCAAATCATCATTGTTACATGTAACTAGGAAAATACCAATGTAACCAAAAGGGTGAGACAGTCAACCTGGCTTTAGTAAATCTCAACTCCATGCATAAAAGGAAGTTTATAAGAAAGGCCAAAGAACACCGCCGCAGTTTCTTTGCAAAAAAAATATTACACAAAAAAAATATTACATTGTACTGTTTTATAGAAGGTGAGAGGTAGGGAGAGAGTTACTGGTGAACATATCACACTAAGACAAATCAGCTCTCCCGAGCAGTTTCCAGCAAAAACTTTATGGTGTCATCATATTTAGCATCACCAAGACAGCGAGTTGCTTTTGTTTTTAAATACTGAAAAACGTATGATAATAGATTAACTATCACAGGAACAAGCAAAACCCCTTAAACACCAAACCCATTGCCTCAAGTTTCTTTGTCAGAGCACTTTGATTTTTAATTTGCTTGACTTCAGTTTTAAGAACATTCTGAAGTGGATCCCAAAGATAAATGAACCACATGCATCAGGTCAGGCAGGACAGCTACACCAATATTTATGAAAGTTCTAATTTAAGCTTAAGTTATCATCAAAAAATTATCCATTGCAAGTAAGCAATTGTGTACCCTTTGGTGCTGAAAGGAGCTGGCACCATCCTTTAACTAAAATAGACAGAGCTGAGTGTCTGCTGCAGGGAAACCTCGTGGTAATATCATGCTCCTCATTTGTCAGCAAGAGGTCAATGCATGTTAATCAAAATAACTATCTTTATCAGTTAGTGAACATAGTTAAAAATAACAAGAACACAAAAAATAAGTGATATAAAATTCCAGTTTTGTTATGTTAGTAAAACTAAGCAGCATCTTCTGAATTTTTGTACATGCACATGAACCTACGATACTTGGAATTATATATTCAGTGCACACAGAGATACACTCTCTACATAATTCTTCTAAAAGAAAAGTAACCTGACTCAGTAAGTATTTCTGCAAGATACTTCAATTGAAACTTCACAAATGAAAAATGAGGCTTTTAATGCAACATTTATGCAAGCAGGCTAAACATTCTATTGCAAGTTGGACGTGCATAAATTGCATGCTCATTTTTAAAAGGAGAAAAAAAAAAAAAGAGAGGATCTGATTCAAGCTACGGGACGATGCAAGATGCGCATTTTTCATCTCTCTCATTTTCCCATGTTCTCAGTAGGGGACACAACTCAACAAGAGACACAAAAATGCAAGCACCACATACAAACTTAAATGAACAAAGAGTTCCCTATCTGCACTGGACATGTTAAGATCAAAATGATACCTAACTAAGCACATAAATGAAATGTGTTTGCCTTCTGCAGAAAGTTAGGAAGGGTCTGGTTAGGATGGCAGTCAAATGTCACTTGACATGCTAAAAGAAATTATATTAAAATGGTTAAGAGGAAGAGAGAAAACATGAAATAAAAAACAGCACTGCAAACTGCTAAAGTTCAGGATTAACAAGGCATGGGGACCTACCAACACAGAATTATCCAACAAGATCTCCTGCACAAAAACAAATGACAAACCAGTCAAGACAAAACCAAAAATATAAATATCACAGTGATAGCAACCATACAAGGTGACCACTACATGTAAATTCAGTATATATTAAGTTCAGAATGTTATCTCAAACATACCAGAAAATGTATTTGTTTAGTTTGATTATCTTATATTTTATGAACAAAGTTAAATCGCAAGCCAGCTGCCCTTGAAATTAGTACTTAAAATAAATAGTACCAAGACAACATATAGCATATTTATTGACATTGTATGCTTATTTTGTTGCAAAATGTCTTGAATATCTTGCAGCTGAAAACTGGAGTGCTCACTACATCAAATGCTTCTACAGATAAACTCCTTAGAAGGCTGTGCTTACAGAAGTTAACTTTAGAGCTAATGTTAGACATGACTGAAAGATACGATTTCTATTCTGCCAGAGCCAAAAATCTAACTGACAATACATGCACCTGTTAGATGCCAAGCCCAGTGCAAAAGATCCAGCTGATGAACAAGGAATACTTCAAGAGCCTGGAGAATTGAAGGTAGATAAAGACATGCACATGTACACAATAAAATAACTAACTAATGAAATAAATGAATAAGGAACTGAACTGGTGAAGCTGTTCCTGAGTCATGCTTTGTTAGTGCTAGCATAGTGCTAAATTCGGGGAGACCTGAGCCCATGTCATCCTCTAGTGGGTGGAGGAGGTACTTTGCAGCTGCAATTGTGTTAACATGCCTAATGCTACATTTATTAATAAATAAATAGATAATAAAAAGAGAATGTCTTTTTCAGAACTTAAAAAGTAAGTTTGAATACAGAAATTTTCTGGAAGCCTTGAAGGAGCAGGGTAGAGAGGAAAGTTTAAAGATCACTTATCTGACAACACATTCTTTACCTCTGTTTTTCTGTCTTAAATAAAGAATATAGTGATGAATATTCACAGTATCCCATGCTCAACTTTTATATTTTACTTTTCCTTAAGACTCCAAAATGCCTTGCAAAGGAGCAGCGTCACACCTTGGTTATCACATGTAAAAATTTAAGCTCATGAAGAATGACTTGCTGAGAGTCACCCTGCATACCCAAGTACAGTCCAGGGCAGATCTCAGGGCCAACCACTGGCTTACTCTGCTTCCCTATGACGGTGGTGAGGTAGAAGGTGAAAACTACATGGATGCATGGTGAATTTTGCTAATACATTTCTGCTTGTGAAACTATCTTCTCACTGACTTGCAAAGCACACATTCAAATCATCTCTGTTTATGACACTCACGAGTGACATATTGACATGTCCTGAATACCAGCAACACCAGCCTTAATTCTATAACAAGTTATTCACCATGAGCAAAGTTCAACCATGTAAGGCCCCTGACTTTGGTGGAGTCCTCTTCTGTGAAGCTCATTATAGTTTCTGTGGGTGAAGATACGTGTGTACAGATGCACAGACACATACACCAAAGCCATCAAGTATGCGTCTTAATTTAGAAATTATTATTTTAAAGTTTATAAGGTACTTTATGAAATACTTGAGATAATTCCTAAAAATAATCAAAATTGGTAACATCATATAGACAAAGACTTCATCATAACAACCTATTTATTCATAGCTACTTTGTATTAGTTAGAGAGATCCTACTGTACATGAAAGCAGACTAAACTCCATGGACTTTCAAATGATCCCAAATGCTAAACACATCCTCTGTTCAAGAGAGTGACTCACTTGATTTGTTTCATCTCTATCAGTCTAAGAAAAATTGTGTTTTGCCTAGAGAAAATTGTAGCTGATGCATGCTAGAAGAAAGAGCACTTCAAATGAGTTCCAGCTCTGCAACTAGTATATATACATCTATGGTGGTATGAAGCTGAAAGAGCTTGTCCTTCAATTTTTCCTTGCTCCCACAAGCATCTTTGTAGACAAATGGAATGAAGATAAATGGAAAGTATCTAAACTTGATACAAAGCCAATACATGGTCTGAATTGATATACAAGCATTACCCAGGGGAAGATGTGAATAAGAGTTGTGTTTAAATAGACAACACAGATTTAAAATAAACAAACACACATACACTTTGTCTTTATTTTGTTCTCCTCTGATTTACAGGGAGACTAGACAGATTTTTACTTAAAAAGAAACAAAAAACCAAAACCCTAGCCCCTAAAATGACACAAAGGCTAAGAACTACCAGAAAATGATTGTTATTTTCTTGACAGAACTAAGTGTGTGGGAGCAACTCAAAGACAGAGATACTCTGGGAAAAACAAAAACCAGCAAGCAAAATAACCCACCTCTTTGTCAAATAGTGTTGAAAAAGATTTTTTTTCTGAAGACCTCATTTCATGTAAGTGTCGGAAAGTTTTATACTGGCTACGAAGAAGTTAGTACTCTAAATAGTTAGTAGTAAAGACATTACAAAACAGAGAAATCTACAATTTTTCACCATCATTAAAAAGAACAAATGAAACCAATCCTCAATAGTTCATAAACACACTGTTTTTGTTTCTTCTCCCCTCCTCCCCCCCCTTTTTTTTCCATTTTTATTCCTTTACCTAAGACTCAAATGCAATTGATGAAAAATTTTGGCCAGCTAAAATAGCTGGTAAAATCCAGCACAAAACTGTAATGGATAGTATGTTCTAAGAGACAACTGGCCTGATTAAGAGCAGCAGAACACACTTTCAAGCAGTTCAGAAGGCCAAGATTTTTTACAGTGTGCTCTCTTATAAAGGGGAAGCAGAAACTGAGAAAATAACCAGAAACATGGAGAATTCTTGCCTGAAGGAACACCCCACCACCACATAACGATCACTTACACTGCTTAAAGAACCATCTGCATTTTTTAAGCATTTCTGAACATGGTATTTTAAAACACAACTAGTATGGTATTGATATAGACTAGTAAACATATACTCACACATAAGCAGCTTACAAGGCTAGACAGGTTGACATGACGGGGAGCAAACATGTGAAGCTGCTGAAGACAAGAGATGGCTTGAGCCTGAACAAGGCAGTCAGGATTATCTTGCATCACTGCACAGCCCAGGAGACAGGAAGTTCTTAAGGCTGAAACTGTCGCACTGCTGCCTATATTCAGAAGAAAAAACATTAGCTTGTTTGTTCTTTAAAAAAACAACTTTTATTTCAAAACATAACCCATCTTTTCCCCAAGCTTCCCGTAACTATCATCCTCTTGAAGAACACCGTGTGTATCTATCTGTTATACTCTGATATCAATGAATCTTATTGCTCTGTGGAAGCTTCAGTGTTCAGGTAAGTAAAACTTGATGCATCATTTTAGGTGGCCAAATTTTAGGTGCCTGCATCATAGCAAAGACAGACTGGCACCAAACTTTTTAAGTTGTAATATCTTGTTTTCATGCTACATGTAAGAATTATCAGCCCAATGCAAGGCTTGGAAAACCATTTCAAACTAAGGAAAAGATGTCAAAAAGAAACACTATTTTTGGAAAACCAGCAGCCTTGCCATCTTGATTGCATAAACTCAGGGTCGATGAAATGCTACTGAATTGCAACAAGGAAAAAACTTAACAAATGCTTATTTGCTTATTAAATTTGAATTGCAGATTCAAGCAATGTTTCATAATTTTGATGCTTAAACAAACAAACAAAAAAAGACTGGCAATATTGTATATTGCATACCTTGCAACTCAGGGCCCAGCGTGGTAATCAGTGCATTTAAACAGCGACCAAGGCTTTGGTGAACTTCAGTGTAGGTAGGAGGCACAGTCAACAACAACATGAGAATGAGAGATAAGGTAGGTTCCACATGCACATGATACAAGGGGCCAGCTAAATCTACTATCAATGACAGAGAGTGTAGTGCCCATGCCTGTAAAATAAAAGAAGCAACCATGTTATGCATGTATGACAGAATAAACATAACATCTTCTAAAAATTGATAGTGCAAAGAAACTCAGTTCGTGTGATAAAAAAGTTGTCCTTACAGGTTCCAAAGGGACAAATGAAGATGTTTTCGAAAGAATCTTTAAGAACCAGGTGCTTAATAAGCCATTTTGAATATTTTATGAGGAACTTTGTTCTGCATTAAAGAACTGTTTTTAAAAAATGTCATTCTTCATTTCTAAAGAATGGCAGGTTAATTTAATGGTATTATTCCTCAAACACATTGCTTGTAAAATGTCTTATAGACCCATGTGCAAGAACAATATAATTTCCAAAAATATTACGAGAGTGACTAAAACATTTTTTTTTTGTCTTGATTATTTTGCACCAATAGCCACATCTGTTTCATGCCAGCATACAGTGCTTCTCTAAGTAAAGATAATGTAGATAAGGCTTAAAATAATTCTTTAATTGGGATTTAGATGACCACATGCAATATGCTCAATGTCTCTTAAAGCTATTTTAATAAATAGTTTTAGCTAGGAATAATCTTCAAAACATCTTGCTTTGTTCAAGGAACTATCTTGACCAAGTTCTATAGCATTCAAGCTACAAATCCACTATTTACTATGTAATCCTTCATGGAAAAAAACTGTGAAGCATACATCATAGCAGAGACCCAAAGCAACAAGAACAGAAATACCAGGTACCATCTCAAGGTCAAGACAGAGGTAAACGTGAAATTAATCAACTCCTAAAACATCAGATCTTGTTTTTGAAGCCAGCATATTTTAGCCTTATGATACTCATTGATCATGAAAAAGAACCTCTTGTATCTCATCATAGTACTTGCTTGGAAGGTAGATTTTGAGCATGGGCTACAGTTTTCGTTGCTGCTCCAGCCATCACCTGCAAGTTATATCTAACAGATTGTGAAGTGTTATTCTTACAAGAAAAGAACTTTAAAATATTTTTATATTTACTTTTAAAATATCAGTTAATTTGTAAGAGAATGTTTTTAGATAAGTGTACCTGTACATCAGGAGAAGTACTGTCCTGAGATAAGGTATAAAGGATTCCAACACATGCATTCAGGTGCTGAGTAGAACCTATTCCTCCTAAGTACCTATACAGACATCCCAGAGCCAAAGAATGGCCGGTTCTTGATACCACATCTCTAGCAGATTTTAGCCTAGTAATTATAAGGAAAGAAAGCTGTTAATGTGATCACTAAGACTGACCTTACGCAATAAGCACATCTACAAATGGAAGTTGTAATACATAATCAGCAAAGTATTTTAATAGACATTGCTATATTGCAGAAATTCTAAGTTTATCGTCTATCACCTGAAAGAAGTAGCAAAAATATTTTTAGATATACTTAAACAATGTCATTAGAACAGCAGCCTAGCTAATTCATTTGCAAGTTTGTGTGCTTACTTAGTTTTACTATTTAAGATGATTGTCTAAAAGCTATATGCAGAAACAAGACAATGCTTTTTCTTGTTAATTTCTCAAGTGACATCCAATTTAGAAAGGCATAACAGCTTTTGTGACTATTCTTTTAATTATCATCATACTGGGGCCCGGCTATATTTCAAGTGTTTTTAAAAACTCAACGAGTAATTTATTGCACTTTTTTGAACTTACTTGTCAAAATTAACTTGTGCTAATCCAGCAGTGAAGGCACTGTCAGAAACCACCTGTGCCAACCTGGCCCAACATTCTGCAGCAGCACACCTTAGAAGGGGATTATTGCTTTCCAAGGCACCCATAACCAATGTAAGAGCAGACCTTTTAACTTCTTCTGGACCTAAACTTCCCTTGCAGTTAGCCAAGTGCTAAAAATAGACAGTAAATATATTAAACTTCAAGACAGTACAGTAATCAAATGTGTTTTTCTGTCAGTCATGAAAAAATTTCAAGATCTGCAGAAGGAAATGGATTTTATTCCCCTCTCATCTGAGGAGTTCCTTGATTTTCATTTGCTGTTTGAGAGTTAGAAGTCTAACTCCAGATAAGCAAGCATCGTATCACAACTTTATAATATCAACATTCTGATTTTAAAAAATAATGGATAAACTGTAGAAGAACACAATAAACCAACAATCTAGGAAAAAACAAAAAAAAAACAAAAAAAACCAGGAAACATCGAGAAGAAAAATAGTGAAAACAGAATGACACAAAGGAAATCAAAAAATCCCAGTCCAAAAAAAAAAAAAAAAAAAAAGAGTATGAGCAAAAACTAAAGCAGTTGAATTGCATACTAAATATACCAGAAATACTAATACTGTATGATGAGAGGTCTTGCCTATTATGAAAAGATTTTCTTCAAAATAAGGCAAAATATAAGAAGGAAAGAATGACAACTGCACTTTAATAGAGGAAAACACATATAAAGCATCAGGGAAGAGCAAAAAAATGGCTGATAGCAATGAGATGATTTTTACTCATCTTTAATTGTCTTAATTTCTACAGTATGAAATATGAAAAAACAGTGATACAAACAGAAATGATGCTAACAGAATTTTTCCATCTATTTCCTATTGGAATTCACTAGTATAGTTTGTAATATACTGTAGTGTACTAACAAAAGTTTTTTTTATCACCCTTTAATGTTAAAAAATATAAAAAAAATAACTGGCTATTCAGCACTTCAGGAATATGACATTACCAATATTGCCACAGAAAACAGTAGGACTGATTTTTACCTAGATGATTAACCAAAATAACTTGTACAAAGACACATTTGAACCAAAGGATGCCATGTTTTAGTAACAAAATCAACATTTTGGGCTAGGAAAGTGAAAGACAAACAGTGGAGAGAAACAAAGATTTACCTTCAAGGAAGTAGAAAAGGCTGACACAACATTTAATTGTACTATTTGTTGCCGTGATCCTTTTGTTTGCTTTATGGAATTCAACAACTGTTCTAACACCTGGAGCCTTAAACAAAAAGAAAAAAAACTCACAGAATTAGAAGTGAAGGAAAATCCACCTGTCTTTTTACTTTATAACGCATATCGAAGCCTATATTGTATATAGAAAGAGTTGGAACAAATATTTTAAGTCTCAAGCCTTTTTCTTCAACTGGCATCCTATTACTTTTTTTTTAATATTCCCTATTACATTATCATACTCTAAGATCATGAGCTTTTTACTTTTGTTCCCTTATAACTTATATGTTTGCACATAATTGCTGATATTTAAGTAACATGAGACATCCTACTAAAAGGTACTGTATATTGGAACGATATGTTTTGCCTTATAATTGAGAAAAGACGAGTCAAAGAAAAAAAAAACGAGTTATATGGAGCAAATAATTCAGGTATTGAGAAATGGGTGAAGAACAACCAACAACCTGATGACAGGAGGGGTAAAAAGCCCAAACAAACTGGGGGGAGGGGAAAAGTAGTTACTCATGAGAGAATGAAGACGAAAGTAAGAAAAACATATGAAGCACAGGGCAATTTTACTGGCAGGTATGCACGTATGAAAACAACTGCCTTGGGATTACACTAAACAAAACGCCATACAGTGACAGGGTAGCCAATCTAAGCAGTGAAGACATCAAGACTCAGGACTCACATGCTGAACACTCATCCTTCACAGGAAATTACAAAACCATCTTCACCTACAGGGATTGTGATTTGAGGATTAACTACAATTGGCTTTAAAAATACCAAGGTACTTTTAATTAAAAAATAATTCATTTGCTCTGATGCTACATTCAAGAAAATTACCAACAGCATGAGGAATAAGCACCAGCATGCAAAAATGTTGATGAACTTCATGCCTCTGCAACTGACATGCTTATGTGGCAATCAAAATGCCATGTGGGCAGTGGGAAGACATGTACAGACACACAAAATCCAAGAGAATTTTCTAATTCCTTTCAGCCTTCTTATACCTTTACAGAACTGTATGAGGACACATATACTTGTTTCTCTCCATTCACTTTTTATGCAGAATGAGGCAGTGAAAGGGTTAAATTTTGCTGTGCCTTCTTACCTTTTTCCCTTGTTTGTTTCAAAATATTCAGTAATTAGGTGTTGTATTATAATAATTGTATAATGTTATTTTTTTCATTGTTTGGGCTTTGAAAACAAAATTAATATTTTTCTCAGTCAAGATAATTTATTATGATGACAGTAAACTCTTACTGGATGTGACTTTGTATTGTGAGCAACTTTAAAAAAAATCTAACCATTTCTTAGTCTGAATAATGTTAATCACATAGTTGACAAAATCCACTTTCATAATTCACTCATTTTTTCAGAAATTTCTTCGGTATTCACTCTCAAGCACACTGACCATCTTTTAGCATCTCTCAAATTCCCCAACAGTTAAAATTACTATTTTACCTGTGAGTTTCTGCTATATGGGAAAAAATAACTCCAAAAAGACGAGTTGCTGCACTGACAACAGACAGTACAGGAGGTAGTGGTTTAGGTATTGAATCACGCTTTGCAACTTTCTCATATATTGAGTAAGGGTCATACTCCAGGCTGCCTCCAGCTACGCTGTTACCTAAAAGGAGCTGTAAGGATAAAAGCAACCAAGTCATAACCAGTACTGACCTCAGTAATTAGAGCTGAATGAGAATACAATACCACCAGTATATTAGGCCAAGAAGTACCTGCTCTTCAATAACTCCATGGTCAGTCTCTTGCAGTAAGGGACCAAGTAAAAGGAGATCATCTTCATGACAAAGGGGTGGAAGCAAGAATGTGGAGGCATCAATCTGGCTATCTGGTATGGTTAAGTCTGCAACCAACTCTTTCAGAACAGCACAGAAGCTTCCTGCAAAATTTTCAGTTAATTACTTGCCATGTGCAACTTTATGAGCAAGAACATACATATAGTGAAATAGCAATATCCATCTAACATTTTTCTGAAGTTCTCAAATGGTTAACTAGAGAACACTCTCTTCTTGCTAAAGAGAAAACAACAGGGCACTACTTAAAGTAAACAAACTCTGCATACAGTGATCTAGAAGATGAAAACCAGAAACCTTTATCTTTACAGAGGGCATAATGCCACTAGTTAGGTACATTTACAGTTAAAATAGAGGCAAAAAGGCAGTTACGAGGACAGATACATTTCTACCACAAATTTGCTGAAAATTAATGCTGTGGAATGTGTTACATAACCAGACAGGAATACTTGGACTTGGCAAGCAGAAGCCATTTAAAACATTCATAAGGTTGGTAACTAACCAAAAGCTACAGGCTGTACGCCACTATTCCAGGAGTTTGTACTCACAAAGCGGACCATGAGGAATTTACTCTGCATTACATTACGATAGTTTACACTAGTAAATAAAGCTTTCACATATTTTTGTGTCTAAAATTTCAGCCAAGATTATACATTATTATACTTGAAAAAACAACACCAGGCAATCAGAGTCAGACTACTTTAGATTTTTTAAAACCGTCCCCACACTGAAAGAACCTTTTCTGGTGCTAAACCATACATGCTGAGAAAGGCCTGGTGTATTTGATAAGTAGTGTTGAAAACCACTGCAGAATTGATCTTAAAAGTGTATACATATTCTTTATACAAGTGTTACATATGAGTTTTAAGATTGCAAAGTCAAGGTGTAACAAATTAGGAAATGTCATCACTATAGGAGGCTTAAGTCCACACATCCAGTCCTTGGCATTCAGTTTTCTTGTTGGATGCTCACACAATTACCCTGTAGCACTGAAGTTGCTTATACTTTCTGAACACACAGAAGCTCCAAAAAGCGCAACACCACAGTTGCCACCCCATCTCTCTCCTGCTTCTGATTAGCCTCTGACTAAAAAGCAAGTACATCATTTTTTTCCAAAATGCTTAACTCAAATCTCAATTTTTAAATGCCAGCACTGTCAAATATATTCCAAGATGCAGATACTGTGTGTCAAAGGGACAGAAATTCAGCCTTAAAAGAACACCAACAAAACTCCACCAAATTAAGAAGAACCAGAAACTGCTCTTTCATGAGTTGTTGTATATCACAATAGAACAAAGAAAATTTGAAAAATCTCTTTTCTATGAAAACAGTTCACCAAATCAAATTTAATGGTGATACTCAGCATTTTTAACTGAGTTATTCTAACAAAGTAAACATTTATTTTAGTTCCAGCCACTTAGCCATTCTCAATGTGCCAAATAATATTATCCCAGCATAAAATGGATCCAAATTTTGAGCCAGAATGCTGTTCCAGAATTGTAACCATTCATCTCATCCTATTCGGGAAGAGAAATGAATGTTTGTATTCCATTTTATGGTTTAGACAGGAGAACATAACAAGCACAAAAAGCTGAAGAATGTAAAGAATCCTAATGAGTTCTATGATAAAAAAACATTAATTTCAGATCACAGAAAACAGAAGCAAATCTATTAAACAAATTTTAAACTACCTGTGTGAAATTCTCAAATTGAACATTATAATTAAAAATTGTATATTAATTCACAAGAAAGCAATGTTTTAGTCTTAAAAACATAAGCACATTATCAACCAAAACTAACGACGCATGAAAGTGATCTAGAATGTGAATCACCACCTTCGAAACAAAAATGCCTTTTCCCAGCTTGACAAATGCCTACTTTCTATCTGCTACATTGCAATGTTTTAAACATTTGCACATGTCCAAGGAAAGCAACTAAAACATTAAATGTCTTTCATTGATGTTCAAATTAACCTAGTACAGTCATGTGTCTGTCAACTGTTAAAATAATGTAAAAAATCAGGTTCTACTCTTGCACGCTCACAGTAAGCCTTCAAAATTCCACTGTTTGATCTTACTGGTGACTGGAAGCATCAAGACAAAAACATCACTGATGAGGAAAGACAGCAGGAAAGGACCAAGCAGAACCTAAACCAGTCCTAGTATCATACACCTCAGAAATCTGAAGGTTTGAGTTAAGAAAGTGGCTTAGAGCTATGATTACAGCCTCTGTTTCCAAACATTTCTTTTGGTGGATACTTGTTTTTTTTTTTTCACTTTTTTGTTTGTTTGTTTTTAGATCCAAACTGTTTGCAAATAATTACTTATAACTCAAGTTACATGAGGCCCTCCTCAACAGAAAAACACCTTGCAGGTTTCTAGCCTCTGGCTAACTACCTGGAGCTAAGAAAATGAAAATAAAAGAAATAAAACATGTGAACACTTCTCATTCAGTGCATCACTCTGAGCCACGCAAAACGTGCCAGGTTGTGCTACACTACTATTTTTCCTTGTGATAATAACTAACGTTAGACATAGAAAAAAGCATCCAGAGTTCCATAATCATATTGTTTTCCCAATAATTTATTTTTTAAAATACTAGTATTTGCAGTTTCTCCATGAAACTATCATAAGAGAAATACTATGGAAAGAAAGGTATTTCTCATAATCTTTACCTAAAAAAAGGTTTTTAGCATTTCTAAATGACACTTGATTAAAACACAATAGACCTTGAAAATAAGCTCTTGCAATGTATCTTTTTCCATTCTTTCCTCAGTCCCACATGGCTATATTACAGATGGGTGAACAGCTCAGACACTGTATCTGTCAAACTAGTGTTTTGATTCTAAATGCTATTTAAAAAGCTTTAAGCCATGTGCCAACTTATTTATAACCATTCTTTTAAACTTTCTCTTTCTTTATTGGTTCTAGATTGCAACACCCTCAGCTAGGACGCTGCTTTCTCCCAAGACTCAGACTTTATGCATCAGATTGCAAAATAGTATTTTTCAATAGTTAGACTATGCACAAATCCCAAACAAACCAAGAAACTGTCAAACCTGTCCAACCTCAAACACCTGCATTCCATAAAACTTTGTCCCTTTAAATAAAAGAAGAAAAGAAAGAACTTGCTCTGAGGGATGGAGGTGACATTTCAAGCTTTTAAGCTTCAATTCACAAATGAATATTATACACCATTTGTGTGCATATATATATATATATATAACAAGTGTTATATTCAGACCTCAGACATGACAGTTACTAAGGCAGAGAAATCAGTGATTTATCCTTATGAGGATTCATTTAGCAGTTACCACTAGATGGAGCAGATTATTTGAGTGAGCATTTCCTCCATGATACAGAGGGCACAACTAACTCAATGGCTGGCTGGCCCATATGGGCCCATAATAAACATGGCCCAGCCCCATATGGGCTGTGTCATATTTATTTTGGTCTATACAGTACTGTGTGGCAAACTATTGACAATTTAAAAATGCCAAAAATTATGTTTTCGTTGATCTGGTAGTAGCTATGGTAGTAGATTAGATTTTAAATATGGCAAGTTATGTTCCACTAAAGAAAAGCAAGAAGCAAGTCTGTTCCCAGATTCTGTTTACAAGCTTCTATACTTTTTTTTTTTTTTTTAAATCAGCAATATGCACAGGACAAGATTAATATATCTGTTATACATAAATCTCCTAGAAGCAATTACTCTCTCCCTCTTCAGAGATCTTCAAAAGCCATCTGCACATGGTCCTGTGCAAGCTGCTCTGGGTGTCCCGGCTTGAGCAGGGGGCTTGGACCAGCTGACCTCCAGAGGTACCTGTCAGCCTTAGCCATTCTGTGATTCTATTAAAATCTTTTAATGAATCCTTTTCAATCAATTTATGTTGAGATTATACCTTTTGGATTAAGAACTCAGTGGAAAGTAAGACTGGCATCAAAGTAAGTTAATTCCTCAAATAATTAAAAATAGCAAGGTTGTCTACCTTCAAATTTCAACTAAAAATATCACGCAGGTCTGTATTTCTAATAGGAGACAAAAAAGGAAGAACATGAACACCAGCTTTTCGAAACCACTGTGACTTGACTACAATTTCATCAAATATAAACAGATGGACTAAATTTGTTAGAAAAGGTGCAAATAAATCTTGCTAGCTGAAAATATGTTGATCAAAAATTTAAAAATAAGACCATGGCCTTTTTTACAGGTATTTCTTTGTAAGAAAAGTACATACCTTCATATGTCTTTGGAGGCAATACTGCCAGTAATTCATAAAGTTTATGTCTGTAAACTGTTGATGATGTTTTTAAGGAATTTCCATATGACTTACATATTGAAGAAAGCCTTAAAATACAAAAATCATATTAAGAGATTTTAATGATTTTGAGTATTATCAAATACTGGTTTCATTTGTACTAGACTCTACTGAATACTTCTAAAATCCATACATCTTGTAGGTACAGTTTTGATTTACACTAGCAATAGCAGAAGTCAAACAATTTATTTCACATCCTCTGGCAGAACCTCTTGGTGGTCCATTCCCAGTCATTCCTTTTATTTAATACTAGAGAAATAAATTAGGTTTTCTATTGCCTTTGGTTGTATCTATATTTACTACAATTAACTTTTTTTGTGCATATATGTTTGTTATAGTTTAGAGCCCAAACACATTAAATCACTACTTATTCTGAAATAGAGGCAAAAGTTAAAAAAATTACAAAACTCTTTACAGCTTTGTTGTCAATCTAAATCTAAAACATTAGATTTATAAAACTTTTAATTTTAGATTAGAAAACATTAGATTTATAAAACTTTTTGTCCCAGGGTATTCTTGAATTAGCTTTTTTATTGTATAAGAATGACCATGGATACACACAAATGTATATGTTCAATTAAAAAAAAGCAGAATAAAGGCATTAACTTAACAAAAGGATACAATACTTTCTTCCTTCTTTATATAATACTTCAATATGTAAGACATTATTATGCCAGCTATTATTATGCCAGCTAAAGTTTTCAGCTATACAGCTAAATCCTATACTCTAACTTTTGTTCTTTTGAAAAGAAAGTTCTTAAGAAAGTGCACTAAATCAATTACAAGAATATTGCTACACAGCTTTTCAGAATCAGAATCTCATTTAACAGTTTGATACACTTACTGTGTCAATAAATCAACAGCACTTGGGAGAGGAGGAAGAAGTCTCTGAATGACTTCATCTGTAAGAAGACCAGCACAGTGGGAAACAAAGCTTTTGATAGCTAAAAAAAAAGAATTGGAATTGAACTTAATTAAAGTGAGATATCTAGAAAAAAAAAAAAATCACATAATTACCTCACTTAAAATTTAAAAATGGAAGAAAGCATGGGAAAAAAAATGCATTTTGACCAGTAAGTTAAGAAAATGATATAATCATAAAAGATACAATCACATTCACAGACGCATTGTTTTGATGTCTCAGCTTGGATATTTGTACCTTGACTTCTAGTTGCATACATGAATGCAAGCATATTTTTGCTATGAATCGAGTTATTGAATACAACTCAACTTCATGATAACTCTATGACAATTATAATAAAAGAAAAAGAAAAAAATGGGAAAAGGATGATGATCAGACTACCTACTGCTTATGCTGTTAGTTTTTACTTTAAATTTAGCTTAATTACTGTACTTTAAGAAGCAACTTACATGTACTTAAGTATTTTTAATTGTTTACAGAAAATAAAACTTGAATTAGTATTTCAAAAAGTATCTAGAAAATATAGAGCATAAAAGACCTAATTCCAAAATAAACAAATATGTAATGATTAATTGTTCAGGTTACTTCTAAAATAAAATTACTGTTGAATTCCACACATTCTGATAGATTTGAATAGAGAGAGAATGGTGATCAATATACTTCAGCTCACATTTCTGCTATGCAAAGGACTCTTTAATGCTCCAGAGTATATGACTGCAACACGTTAAGTATTTGAAGAGCAGTGAAATGGTCTTTTACCAACCCAAATTCCCCATATTTCACAACGAAATGCTCTCACAAATTTGTTTGATTCACCAAGCCTATTTTGCTTACAGTAAGTCAGCTATTAGGTAACAGAACTGTTATTTACTAAATACAGTAGAATGTATAAGCAACAGAAGATAACCTGGTTTATGTCTTCAGATGCTACTGTGATATGCATGTTAAACAACATCAACAAAAAAGAGAATCCTTCCTGATACCAGCTACTGCTTGGAAATAACTGATTTTAAGAACAAGAGAAAGAATCCTCTTCTGTAACATAGTTTTGTTCTCATTTTTTATTTTTATTTATTTTGCAATAATGAAATACACGTATATAGATACACATATGTAAATATATATATACACATGTTGGAGACTGAATACAACCTCTACCACACAGTAAAAGAAATCTATATGAAGTATCTTTGTTCTTTCAGATGGAAAATCAAACCACCAACCCAACTATAAATACAGCACATCCCACTTACCACAGAGAGCACCAGCACGGCCTTCCAGTGTTACTTGCCACGTAAAAGAATCTCCTCGCGTCTTTTCTGTTTCTAGGTCTTTGGGGGATAATGGAAAGACACACTTCCACAGTAACAGCATTCGTGGCAGATGGTGCTGGACAACTGCAGGACCTGTAGGTATTGACAGCTTTCATACCAATGTGAAGACTCAGAGTAGAAATATTCTCTTTGTTTTTTTTTTCTACATACATGTTTTTTCTACATTCACAAAATAATTACAGCTGCAAAAAAATCTTTATGCTACTTTCCCAGCCTACTCGCATATCATTGGTCAAATGTTTCCTTGGTATTCCATTTTCATACATGACACCATACCCACTGACAGATTTACTAATAAGCCACTAAGTCAGCTACGGCATCTGTCTTATTGAACACAGACCCTGGGGATCACCAGCATAGAAGAGATACAATGCAGCAGCAACATTCAGAAAAAGCAAACATTTGTTATAAAGTAATGTAGTTTCAGGTAATATCATATTTTTGCTAATACAAGAGAAAACTGGGAGCCATTGGGCTGAAATAATAGCTGAAAACTATTATATGGACGTATGTTAATATATGGACAAAGCTGTCAACACACATTTTTCGTTAGTAGTTTAATATTAGAATCAATAATCTGATCAGTAATAAGTATCAGAAAGTTGAGTAATATTTCAAGTGTCTGACAAGAGGGAACAACGCTCTTCTTTTTTTGTGCCGGGACAGATCTTGAAATAAATAATTACTGTAAATGTTCATAACCACAAGGACATTTGGTTAGACTGATTTTGAAATTTTACTTTCCATATTTAATTAATAGTGATCCCAACCAGTCAATGTTTCTTAGACATTATTTTCAATGACCTAATAGTAAGTTTTAAAGTAATGGCATTTTTATTTTAGAAAGTTTTCTAAATATTTACATTGTTATTTTAGAATTATTTTGCAGTGGTAAGTTAAATTAAACATCAGAAGAAATAAACTCAGAGACAGAACATGGAACAGGTTAATTTAGTTTAAGTAAAATGTACTAAGCCATTTACCTAATGTCATGAGGGCAGCTATCAACAGCCATCCAGCCTGGGTTCGCTGCACTGAAATGCGACTGTTCTGAGAGGCAGAACACAACAGATCTTCTGCTACAGTCATGATTACCTTCAAATTTATAGAGAAAAACAGCGCATCAGTATCTTAGTAACTAATTGAAATGTTTTTTCAATTGTATTTGCTATTTCATTGTCCCCAAATACAACATCGTCTTCCTCTCAGGCAATGGCAAAAAAATTAGGTTTATAAAGTAGCAATGATGGACTTCAGTACTAGTCTAGGATGGTTTCAACAGTTGCTATGGGGTACCAGTTAAGTTACTTGCTTCTTGGTCCCTTCTTTTACCAATAGCAAAAGGAGAGCTGATAATTCTCTTTAATCCTTACCACACATATTCCTGTGAGTTCTGATACGCTATTTATACCACTATATAGAAAAAGGATACATGAGACCTACGAATTACAGCTCAGAAGTAGTCACAAGAGGGGTAAAAGATCTTTTTATTCTTGTTTTAGAATAAATCCTACCATTCTTATTGACGGTTCAGAAATCAACAAATAGTATGAATAAACAAGCAAGTTTGAGAAGTAGGCTAAGGCATAATTCGGTCCTGTCTGATCTTCTCCACAATAATTGCATGTGCCTAGTGATGTGCGACATGCAAAGTGACAATCTTCACTTGGTACCAAAGCACAAGCTACCTAGAATTTACAGGGAAAAACATACAGGGTGTCTGCAAATCGCTGGCTTCACATTGTGTTTTACATACAGATTTCTTCACTGTTCAAAAGTATTTTTTTTCTTATCGTGTTATAACTGATTGCCAAAACAAATTGCTTGCAAATTACCGTTACAAATAAGTGGCATTATCAACAATATCATGAATAGCCTCAGTAAAGACAACATCCTTACATAATTTCTTTGCACACTTCTAAAACCATGAAAATCTGCACGAGAGTTAGCTTCGTGAAAATTTGATGTTTGTGAACTTAGAAAACTTCATTAAACATAAACAGACTGTAAAATATTTTCCCAAATTCCATAATACTATCAGTTGGTTGCACATGAATAAATTTATTTTGACAGATTTTTGATTGAGGTTTCAAGTATTTGATTCTAAAATTTAAAAAGCACTTGGTATATTCTAAGTACCTGATAAACAAACATCCTAGAAAGGATTTCACTGAATGATTTCTGACAATT
The DNA here is from genome assembly GCF_011077185.1 of Oxyura jamaicensis. NCBI lineage: Eukaryota > Metazoa > Chordata > Aves > Anseriformes > Anatidae > Oxyura > Oxyura jamaicensis. The sequence continues at coordinate 11,386,943 of NC_048897.1, read as the reverse complement.
TTTCCATCCATGTACTAGTAGAAATGTTTTATTTTCTAAAGGTTTTTTGAAGTACAAGCACTAGTATGGAATGTTACATATAAAACCACTACTTATTGTCTTGCTTTGAATAGGTTCCACCTGCAACTCTAACCACTCTCTCAAAGGAGAAAGTATTAATATAAAACAGCTTCTGTCTAGGTCACTACTGTCTACACTTGATATTTCCTTTTCAGAACTGCTCTGTTTAACACTGGTCTCTTTCAGTTCCTCAGAAGAGGAGTTAGTTGGGAAACTGGCAGTGTTCCTAGGAAGAATGGAAAAAGGCTTTTGTCAGCTCTTCTGTTCTCCCCCCTGCCAGCTTAGTACAGAATACAGTGCTTCTCCCACACTTTTCTTTGCCCTCCCATACCTCCTCCTGGCCCTATTTCATCTTATTCTATTACTCTAAAAGAAATCTTTGTAAAGAATTAAGTTTCTCAGTGGAATAGATATTTTAGCTCTGTTTAGGTGTATAGTATTTGAATGGCACTTTTCTATACAACTAGCCAAACAACAGGCATTTTGTTCTCTCCCCATGGTCTCAGAGCCAATCATCAGGAACAGTTTTTAAAAGCTAAGAACTCCATCCACCCCCCCATCCCCATAATATGAATTATTTCATCAGAGTTGGGTAAATTGAATGAGAACTGCACCTAGTAATGTCTGTTGAGGAGTGGAGTGGAACTGCTAGTACCCAGTAACAGCAAAAAGGTGGCCCTGAATCACTGGTAAGGGTGATTTTTGCTAATATCCTAAAGCACTCCTTTCATTTTACAGAGGTGTAATGACATAAAAACCCACAATCCTTTCCACAAGTTGCGCCTCTTCTGAAAGTGTCCTTTTCACAGCCACTGGACATAAGGGTAGAAGTGAGAAAGTAAGTTTCTACATTTTGCAGAGGATTAGAATGTACCGCTGATCTTTGTGTTGCACCGTATTTTTCCAGCTGTAAGCAACTCTATGGATGAAGTGCTCATTGAGATGGTAACAGCTTCTTCTTCTGACCTTCATTTCTCTATCAGGATATCCATAGAACTTTAAAGCACAGTATATCCTATCTGCACTAGCAGAGAGATTGGCACAATATCTTACACTACGGTAACACAGTAACATTATTTCTGTTAAATTCTATTTATTACCATGAAAGTGCATATCTGTTGGGACTGATTAAAAACTGTTGGACTTGACTAAGGATTTTCAGGATAACAACAGGATTATTGTTATTGGTGTAAGCATTGACTAACCGTACACGGCAGTCACTGATGGCACTGGGAAATATTGCTTTGGCATAATTTGTGGTTGAATGAATTTCACAGAATCACACAGAATAGTCTAGGTTGGAAGAGACCTCCAAGATCACCGAGTCCAACCTCTGACCTAACGCTAACAAATCTTCCACTAAACCATATCCCTTAGCTCTATGTCTAAACGTCTTTTAAAGACCTCCAGGGATGGTGACTTTCAGGACGTTTATTTCTAACATCACAGCATGCAGTAGATTTGTATGTATACTTTTTTTAATTATTATTTTTATGAAAAGAAAAATCTCTTCATTTGGCAAAGCTTGATACATTTCAGCAGTTCTCCAGTCTAGCATTTTCTCATCATTAACACTGCTGTAAAGCTTGTGGTAAAGAGACAAAGTGTCAGCTTTCTAATTTAAGCCAAACTGGCCCAACATTACAGAAGCTGTAATGTTGCTGGAAAGGATTTAGTTTGAAATTCTGATGAACTTAACTCTACTCAAAAAATGTTTTCTCTAAGTAAACCTTTCTTTAGGATGTTAAATTTAAGTCCTCACAGCTCCACGGAATTGACCTTTATCCCAAAACAGGTAGTAGTACATAAAAAACCTCCCCATTAGAAAGTCTGAATGGTTAATAACGTCATTAATGATGTTTCCCAAAAAATTCAAAATCCTGACACATTTGAGAAAAGCACTTGCTTATTTTAAATCCCCGCTCGAGGAAAGAACAGGTCACAACAGTATCCTGTCTTTCATGGTCATGTGATAAAGAATACACGCAAATACTGCTGCAAAAGACATCAAATAACTGTCTAGAAGTAAAGTATTCAGACCATACCTTTCCTTTTCCATGTGGAATTCCTAAAGGACAGTGTTTTACTGCACCCAACAAAGCAGCAACAGCAAAACTGTAGCCAGATACTGCTTCTGGGGAAGATTTCAATGCACTCAGACGTTCAATGCAACGATCCAAGAGTAGGGACACATAGGAGGGCAATGCTACTGCAATACAGCGTAAACACCACGCTGCTGTTAGTCTAACTGAAATGCTGGGATGAAGGATGACAGAAATTACTGCTTCCAGAACTCCTGAAAAATACAACACATAAGCACATTTAAGAAGTTGGCAAGCAGGTGATCCCTAAGATGATGTTAACCAGCAAAAACACATATGGGAAACTGGTGAACAAGCTAGTATCTAATTTATGTACTTTTCTTTTAAAAGTACTATCGATTTTTATTATGAACTACTTGTCATCAAATTTAAATACCACGATACCTAAAAAAAAAAGTTACCCCAAATGAAAAGTAATAGGATGAAAAACAAACAAACAAACAAAAAAAACCACACACACACACAAAAAAACCTAACAGATCATGTCAGTGGAAACAGATGTCCACATGAACCTACCCTGAAAACAAAACAAACAAAACAACAACAAATATTCTCAGTGCAGCTAAAATAAAACAATAAAGGTAGATGAAGACACTCAGCTTGATCAAAACGATTCAGTTTAAATACAATCCTTAATGAAGTTAATTTTGATGCTGATCTTTTTTCTTCCTTTTTAAAAAACAAAAACAAAACAAAACAAAAAACCAAGCCAATTACTGTACTAGTACAGGCAGAAGATGATATACATCTCTTAGGGCAATGCCTGAAGATTTTATACAGCGTGCAGTAAGTCAACTTCCCCTCTTTTTTTTGTAGCTTAGTAGAAGAAAACAGAAAAGGACAGAATTAAGGAGGTCCCATTGAGGAGACTGTATGCCAGAAGAAAGGTTGATATAGCCAATGCCACACAAAGGATCCCAACAGATTGTTAAGAATTAACAGTCTAGCCATAAGCAATCAAAGAAGACCACAGTGAACAAGGGAATATATGCTGTACTCTGGTACATGAATAATTCAGGGCATGTACCTGTACTGGAATCCTGTAGTAACGGTGCTGCTGTAGTTCCTAAGCCATGGATGAGACTTCCAAGTTCCTGAAGTGCGCACACAAGTACGTGCTGACTTGCTGTTACATCTGCTGTCATAATTCGTGTCTCCAAGTTACTGTCACTCATTGCAGCATCTGATAACAACACAGGAAGAACCCCATGAAATTGCTACCATAAATTAAACAAAGAGATAGGATAACGGAATTTGCTATGGTAATTTGTCTGTATTACTAATTGAGCTTCTATCATTAGTATTTTTATCACTGACCAAACTGGTTTTATAAAGTTTTACTTTCTCTGAGGCAAATACATTTCTATCACTCAAATGGGTCCTGTAACACATCTGTGAGGGCAGCAGGGTAGACAAAACAGAAACAAAAAAAATGTTGATTTGAACGTGATTTGAAACAGCACACTATTCTCAGCCTTCCTGAAGGTGACTTGAAAAGGTCATGCTTTGACAAGGAGTGGATATAACTTGCCAGTTTTTACTATATAGTATGAAAAAGTAACAGGAGGAAGAGACATAAAGAGCACATGAGTGAACAAGTAAACATGTCCAACAGAGGGTAGAAAGAAAGAATAAATAATAAGGGGAAAAATAGGGAGGGAAAAATAAAAAAAAATAGTTTTCTGGTGATTTTTTGTTTTTGTATGTTCATCTTCTGAGACATAACTGATTATGTCAATTTAGACACTTAACATTTAGATATTTAAGTAGGATATAATATGCAACTGTATAGCATTCTTTTCCTCTCCCCACCCCAAGGGGGATGATGGTGGGAGATCAGAAGTTTGGAATCCTTGTACAAGACCTCAACATGCAAGATTTGTTTTGTTTTTTTTCCAGGAGAAATGCTTATTTTGTCATACCAAACCATCAGTAGTGTCACCTGTACAGTACAGGAAAGCAAAATCTGGCTAGTAACTGCCAATTTAATTTATTTTACAATACATTTATTACTGCATGTGTTTGTTATATTATTATATTTGTAATTGGTTAAAGTGATTTTGCCAGAGAAAAAGTTTTTTTTTTAATGTTTACATTTTTGTTTACACACATGCACAGACACACACAAACCAATAACCAGCCCAAGTTAAAAACAAAGTACCCCATCAAAAGCCCTCTACATTACCATGGTAATAAACCAGCGCTATATAGTCTGTTTCTGCCATTTCTGGATTAGGAAACTGGACAATCACTTAAATTAAAAAAAAAAAAAAAAAGAAAAAGAGAAAGGAAAACAGAAGCCCCAAATGGATAATCTTGTTAGACCCATACCCACAACTTTCTTCAGTTTCCAGATGGCCTGACAAATCTCCTTGGCAGCTGCAATTTGAGCTTTTTCCCCAAGAAGGCCTCCTACTGTAGCTCGAAGGATAAACGAAACACAGCGGCGACAGCCGATAGCATCCACCTGACTCTGAATAGCCTTAGGGTGAGACTGAGAAACAAGATCTAGAATATGGGAAAGGAAGGCAGAGAAGTTTCTTTCAAGCCATTGTCCTCCTAATGTAGAGGCAAATACCACATATGCCTGGAAAAGATTTGAAAAGAAGCAATATTTTAGAGCATAGTCATCTGGAAAACTTCTATCAGCTATCCCACATACATCATCATTTTTATCTCTGCACATTGCCAGAAGTATAATGTCACTGAACTGAGATTACTTATACATATCCATAAATCATGCACGTTCTCACCTGCATTTAGCTGCACATTTTTTTTTACCTGTTTATATAATTTAAATTACTCTCAAAACTGTTCTAGCAATATTGGAGCTTAGTTTGTCTGTATGTTAATTCACAGTGCTTGCCCATTTTATTTCATTCCAGGGTGTGAGAAATGGCAGTTTACTCTGCACAGGCACTTATTATGTAAAACATCGTGTTTGGTCTCACTGAACAACAGCTTCCAGCTATTTAACATTCTGCACATGGAACACAAATTTAATGTATGAATGCATTTTAAGACCTACTATTTTACAATACTATAACCCATAACCCTGAGAGAATTTTGCTATTATAGACTTGGAATTAGGGACTATTTGCAGCCCCCAAGCACTGCTCTTCATCTCAATGAATTTTAATTGTTTGCCTTGCAATGAAGGTACCATAAAAAGACTATGGATGTCGCAACAAAGAGAAAGAATGCAGAGTCACTTTACAAATCTAATCACCACAAGACCATTTATTTTGCCACATAATACACTCCCTTACAATTACCTGCCATGTGTGTGTGTTGGAATTTTTAAATGAATTGATGTGCTACCACCAAGAAAGGTGAATACCATAAAATGAGAATATGCAAATGAACATACAGAAGTCCTTATAATGCACTTCACAAATACTACCCCTATCAACGAACTTCTGTGTTTACCTCATACACACTTCGTCTCATGCCTAATGCTAACAACTAAATTATTCACATAAAAGAAAGTGAAGTACTATAGATGAAGAAACTGTATGAGACGATCCTGTTAGCATCTAATAGCTCTTGACAAATACTACTTACACTTAATAATGTACCAGGACATTACCCCTGTTTTACAGATTTGAAAACTGAGGAATTTAACATGATAGAGTTGTGAAGAGTCACACTGCCATGGCTACATCTTAAACTACATCTTGAACCTGGCTGTATCTTGAACAATATAAACTCTTCTTCCATATGTAAGAAGTCATCTTCAGTATTTTTCTTATTTTTATAATTTATAACGAGCTGTAATTCACATAATAATTAATACATTTTATAAATGCAAGCATTTTCTACTTACAGGCATTGGTATACATACAATTTCTCAAGTTTTTATTATAGAAATATCACACTGATCTAACTGATGGTAGAGTGTAGCACCAATACTATCGTATTAACAGAAGTGCATAAAAAAAGAAGAGAACCTTTTTTAAAAAAAAACACCACTACAAGTAGTCAAAACACTGAAATGAAACATCTATTCCTGGAAAACTAATAAACCACGGTGTATGTAGAATACCCTAGGAGTCTGGCATACGTTTCATAGGCAAATAGCTGACAATGTATTATTTTCTTCCCCAGCATTTCTGTCATTCTGCCAGAAGTTAATGTTCCCACCCAAGCATGAGCTGAACATCGAGGACGATTTGCAAGCACCTTCTAGCTGCTTCAGTGCGAAGTCTGGCAACTTGTATCAGTAATTCAAGCTAATTTACAGATTATTTTTGCACTGAAGAAGTAGAAATGCAATTAAAAATCCCCTTACTGGCAAAGGGGACATATGTGCCTGTGGGGACTGTAACATTAAAGCAATCACTACTGTTTTATATGTAAATGTTCAGCATGACCTTTAGTCTTGATTCACAGGTTTAACATTTGAATATCTAGTTTTTTACATATATATGCTGTTTAAGCATACATTAAGCATATATTTACTGCAAGAGGTCAAGCAGATTTTATCCGAAAAAAAATAACATTGTTTTTACCAGCTCGCACTGGTAAAAACTTCAGTCTTTCTCAGTTAATAAGATTTTATCCCTGGAACGCAAGAAACCAATCAGCAGATACTTGCTTTTTGCCACTACATTCTGCTTCCCCTATTTTTCAAGCACTTATTATTCAAAGCAAACACATTCTTTCAGAATGGGACTAAGAATGTTTGCATAGAGAAGGAAATCATTCCAAGTTGAAGTAACTTGGAATTCTCTTAACTTCCTCCTCTAATTTTTAGGTATAAGGTCTAACATTTTATATATAAAAAGTATTTTAAGTACTTATTTATATCACTTAATTGAAATTTTTGAAGATTTCACTAGTGTAACATACTTTGTTTTGAAAATTTCAAACTATTAGATAACCAATAAGCAACAGCATTTTTTTTTCCTTTCAGACATAACTGAAGATGTAAATCTTTATTTTAAATTATATACATTTTGTCACAGATGCAAACAGAATGAAATAAATATATGAAAGTAAAACAGTTGTTATAGGAATATTTGGCAATCTCATAACATTATAAATTATGTAACACAAACCTGTGTGACTCCAACTCTAACATCTCTGCTGACTGAGCTGGTCCCTTTCAGCATATCACCACTGGCTCGTAGAAAGCCACTACTTCCACGCAGAAATCCAGTTCCTAAAAGCTCCATCACTCCTTCCAAAGAGATCCTGCAGAAGTTATGCTTGGTGGATGCTAAAAGAGAGACGTAAATGTTTAGAGGAACAGTTCTGTAAAGTTTTGTTAATATTTCAGAAGGAAAACTTCTGCTCCAATCATTTTAGGAAAAAAAAAAGCATCAATTTCCACAACCAAATCCAAATACTATTGAAACACAATACATACATAGATAATAATTACATATATATATAATTATTTATATTTATAATTATATATTTTAGATTTATATATATATATACACACACACACATACGCACATGTACCTCCCTCAATATCTACCATCAGATCTAAGCCTCCTCTGTCTGCAGAGCTTATCCCTCCCACCCTAAGCTTCAGGAAAGCTCTAACTTTTGGATACCTTACCACTGAAGATGGCTTTCAATTCCAGACCTCAGACAGGGCAGATGACCTTTCAGTTGTGCTTAGCCAGATGTGGACATAGCAACTGGTTCTTTTAGAAACAAAAACCTTCTCAACTTAGTATAAAATAAACCCTCCAAAATAATGAGAATAATAGAGTATTTTTACAATCTTCTAGAAAAATATTTATCTCTATTTCCTATTGTGGTATTTCCTGAAAGTTTGTATAAAACCTATGCTGAGACTTGTGCATGCCAACTTCATACAATTACTGCACAGTATGCAAACTAAGTGACCTAAATTTTTCTCTACATTTTTCATTTTTTTCCATGTATTTTGATGAGAAAAGGAATGAGAGGATTTAAGGTAATCATATCTTAAAAAGCAACAACAAAAAAAAAGAGCACCAATAGGTTATCGGATACAAAAGCAGAAATTTCCTAACTAAGCACTTTCTCATGTCTTGCTCCCTCCTCTTCTCTCCCAGCTCATTCTAGCTCCAACCCAGCTTCTGCCTCACTTAACTCTAACTTGTTTTAACCTAGTGCCTCCATACTAAAAATAACAATTAAACAGTTGGATGAGCTTCTTGTACTACTGAAGTGCTACGTTAGTGTTATGTAACTACATCACTTACAAAGAATAAAGAAAAAGAGTAAAGAAAATAGAGGTCAGAGATTTTTTTTTTTCTATTTCTAATGGAGAAACACAAGAGAAAATTGTTCTCTGTAAAATAATAATTCTCTCCAAAAAGATTTTTAGAAAAATACCTTAGAAATCAAGACTTTAGAGTCTCCAAAGGTAGTACACAGCCTTGAAGCCCCAAATAGGGCTTAAAGACATAATTTTGCCATTTGGTGCTTATTGCATTGATGCCTTTAAAAGCAGAATCACACTCACACTAAGTCTGCATCATGTTACATTTCACTTATATTACAGTTCAGTATTTAATTTTGGGCTCTTAAGATTGGACTAAAAAGTTCCAGTTTGAATAACAAGATTTGAGATGGTTTAACTCTGTGCCAGGAATCTTCAGTTTGACAGCAAAAACTGTTACAAGCTCTATTAACAGAACAGCATGCTCATTCCTGCTTCAGATCATGTTTGTAGTACTATACAATCCAGTTACGGTACTGATGATTTTGGAAAAACAGCTTGAAAAGATATCCTCAACTGCTCAGTTTGACAGGCAGATATTCCCTCACATCTTAGTGGTTTTTACATTGCTAAAATTAATCTTTCCTTTAAATTCCTGAGGCTGCTGAGTTCTCTACATACAATAATAATCGTGTAACAGAGGAAATTAGTTCTGCCAAATATTTTTCCTTGTTGACTACTTCATGAACCGCTAGTGAGTGTGTGTGTATATATATATACATACACACACACATATATGAGGTAACAAAACTAAAAGCATAGCACTACATGAGAAGAAACGTTACAAAAAAAGACCAAAGCACAAATATGAAGAGACAGATGAAGTTTACATTGTGATTTTAATTTAGGTTTCAGAACTTCAGAGTTTCTGATCAAATTTTTATTTATTTATTTATTCTTACAGATGAGGAATCAGCAAAGTACATACTTCACCTGGTGTCTGCTTAGATGTTAAAGCTCTAGCCAAAATTGTGCCTAAAAGTTTTGAAACTGCTAACCGTACATCATAATTGGAACCTTCAAAGGATTTAAAACACAAGGTCACAACACTATCCAGGTCTGTACTCCACATAAATACTGCTTCATTCTGAAGTTCAAGAAGACACTAGACAAAAAAAGGGAAGTAAAAATGCTTAACGTCAACATTTTGATGTGGAAAAGCACTCGGTACAGATTTTATCTTGCAACATAAGACAACATAGTTCTCCCTAACAAAATAAGCATGTTACTTCACAGTAAAAAATACTTGATTTTTTTTTCTGCCAAGACAATGTCAAAGAAATATAGACATGCAAACGAAGTATTTACTGCTGTGTCTGTCATCCATTAAAACAGAATTTTATTTAGGGAGCATACTAAATAGAGAGTTATTAATGCACTTTACCTTTGCAGCAGCACAGCGGACTGCCATAGATCGATCTGTCAAACATGATCGGGCAGCTTTGTAAATATCTCTATGACAGGGGATAGCAGCAGCTCCTAAACCCTTCAATATATTTTGTAAACTAAGCATGATTTCATAACGACCTTGAGACTGAAAAATTAAAAAGAAGAAGTGTTAGAGTTCTGTAATCCTATGCTTCTTGGAAATAAAAAAAAATGCTCATAACTAATACAGGTAAACAATGGTCTGAGTCCTTCTTATTTATTTATATTTTTTACTGTTAGAGATCTGTTTCGGGTGAATTGAGTTAAAGAGAAAACTTGTTCTAAAGCACTATAACCAAGTGAAGATAAAAATTCTGCATTCTGTGGAAAAATACAGGCAGTTTAATACTCAAAATATGAAGTACAAGCTGGAGCAAAAACATTCTCATTAGTAAAGGCAATTAAATTTTCTAGATGATCAAGTTCTTTCATGAAAGCAGAATAACTACACTCTGTCCTTTTATGGTCATAATCCATTAGTAACTTCAGAATTTAGACTTTCATTTTTAACCTATAACTTTCAACATTTTTTTTCCATTTCATACATTGTTATCATGCAATTTCTCCTATTCATTGGTCCATTTACCAAGAGCAAACATCCTATTATTTTTCCAATCATTTTTTAAACATGCTGTTCCAATACCTCTGCATTCTTCATTGCTTTAAGCACATTCCCAACGGTGTCAGTAAAACTGTTTCCCAAAATTCTTCCCAATTTTTTGTATAAATAGCCCAAGCATACCACCGCAGCACTAAAACAAAAGCAAATCCAAAAACGCGTGAAAATGGATGCAACAATAGATGAACGGGATTAAGACGACTAACATAATCAGTGGGCAAATAACAAAATAACTAAATACAATGTTCCAAAGGTGTAAGCAGGTTATCAAAAGGGAAAATAAAAAAAAAAAAAAAAAAGGAAAAAAAAAGTGGTCTGAGTGGGGCACGCACACACGCTCCAGAAGAACTGAGGATACAGGGGCTGGGAAGGTAACTTGAATAACAAATTATGGTAATACAAACCTCCAATAAGTTTTACAATTGGAATATATTTTTCATATCCACCTTTAAGCCTTACAAATGAATTTTTAACAAAGAATTCCCTGCATCCTGCAGTCTGTGTCACTGTGCTACAACAGATGCTGACAGAAGTAGACAGGGATTGGTTTATTTGCAACACAATCATCAGGAGCACACTGCAAATGGTCTAGTACTTAAAATTCTGGCATGTAAGTATAACAACACATAATGAGGAAACGCCCTGGAGGAAATAAAAGTCTAAACCCATGTTCTTTTCACTATACACAGATGCTGAACTTAGTTTCCAGGTGAAATACTTGACAGCTGGAGTCTGTGTGCTCATAGGACTTTCCTTTAGCAAATGCAAAAAGTGCTAAATTTTGAGAAATAGATAGGAAGTAAAAAGAGTTGCTTAATTAAATAATGCTTTCCTTTAAATGATTAAGGCACACAGTTTGGTTTTGTACTGATGTATCTATAACTAAACAAATTTATCTGATGAATAAAAGGAAAAAATAAATGGTATCTTTACTCAGCTTTCTGCTCTTTGGTCAGACTTACTTAATAGGCAGTGACAATGCCCAGCATCACCTTCAGGAAAACTGTACTCTCCTGACACCCCAATTGAATTTGAGTGTTATGTAAGCAGTTTTAAAATCCCATACTGAACACATTCTTAATTAGAAAAATGAATTGAATATTAACTGTAACTCCTTAAAATGACAAAACACAGTAAGAAAAATAAAAGTGATCTTTATCTCTTATCAAATAAAAATCATATTTTAGTTAAAGCAACACTTTTCATTATTACTTTTATCCAGCACACCAATGGTTTGGATTTTAATTTTTTTCATTGTGTGGTTGGGTATAAAATTACAACTGCAACATCTTACTACTACATTGAGCACGTGATGGTGACAGATATCCTCTTTAACTAGTTTTAAGACTAAACAATAAATATTTCAAACTGTCAGCCAAGGAATGAATATTTAACAAACACAGACAAACAGAAATATCCCCAGGACTACCTTACTACATCATGGAATGACCTGGAAACATTCTCATGTGGTTGGTAGTACCACCATTTGCTGATGGAAGGATCCATCAGTATCAAATAGTAATATTTAGCAACAACTTGGCACACTTTGTTGACAAGTATCATCTAGTCACCTAAAAATGATAATCGACCTATTTCTGTACATCAATATTTAACTTGCTATAAAAGCTGGAAGCATGGAATTTAGAAAGCTCTTCTGACTGCCTTCTAGAATCATAACTCTACTTGTCTAATTTTTTTTCCACACGTTTCTAGCAACAACTATGAAGGTTTTCTGACCAGCCAAATGCTTTTAAAATACTCGCGATTTAAAGACAACCCTAGCGGATATTTTTAGAACTTTGTAATTTAAAGTAAAATAGTAAGCTGTAGTCACACTAAATGACCTATTTGTCTGACCTGATGCAGAATTTACATCACACTCCACTTTAGATGAGTGCCACATTCTTTTAAACATGCTTGCCTAAAATATTTCTATCTTCCACCCATATTAAAGAAGAAAAATGGTAAATTATGAGATTAAAAAAAAAAAAAAAATCACTAGAAAATCTGCTTAAAGGAATCTCCAGGTGAATCAACATATGCTAACAAAGATTGCTACCGGACGACATGCGAATGTATGCTAAATGACAAGGACAGATGGCAAGCAAAGATACAACTTTAATCAAGATTAAAAAACAAATAATAAAATAAAATAACATAAAAATAAAAAAGCCTTCCCTCACTGAACTCCAAGTAATCCCTTTAGTCACAGCACAAGATTAAAGTTTTTATTCAATAAAGAGTTCTGCAGTTTCAATTATTTTTCTGTAGGCTTTTGTCTCGCTGCTAGTGCTGTAAGAGATCTCCTTTTCACACTCATATTGAAGTAAGTCACGTTTTACTGGTGCATTTTTCTCCACATTCAGTCTCCTCACCAATGTTTTCATGCCCATCAGGATTCTGAACATTGCCTCTTCCCTCTTTCTCTCCCAGCTACTTTTCTGCCTTCTGACTCTGGTTCTCCCTCATTTCTGTCTTTGTCATTTCTGCCTTGCTGCCACCTTTAATTTTCTTGATTACAATGAAAGATATACAATGTTTCACACATAGTATTAATAGTATTTCTGTACCTTAGGGTTTGCTTTCACATCCTGCAAGAGCAGCTCATGTTGGTTCTGTTCTGTTGGCTCATCTTTAGACATTTAGAAACACCTGAAATGTTTGTAAATGACTAACTACATCCAATTTGATAGATTTGCTCAATAACTGTATTTTGTACCTGGAGTTGTATTCATCTGTTTTATTGCTCTTCTCAGCCTTCTTCTTGTTTTTAGAATACCTGCTCACTCATATACTCTGTTATCCATTGCTGCTATTCTCTCTGGCCTGATTTTCAATTGCCTGGATGGAGATCACCAACTGTCTTCTATCCTTTTCGTTCCTGCTGCACATATACAACATTTAATACTACCACATTCTTTCTTTATCTATCCATCCTGTGGCAGCAAACTCAGATTTATCATGTCAGGTAAATTCTTTTCTTTTACTAATGTTAAAATAAGCTACGTATTAAAAACTTTCTTCATCTCTTTTGTAAAAAGCAGTGTTTGTCTGACTTGCTGTAGAGCATGGTTTCTTCCATATAGCAACATGTATTGCAAGCTGTCTGTGTCTCCTCGCTCAACAAAAGCATAAAGCATAAACCATCCTTAGTTTACCTTATTACCTTGAAGTATGCTGTGGTCATTTATAGTTTTCAATAACAGCATATGTATACAGAGTTAGCATGCCTATATTCCTAAATAAATTAATTCAGCTTAGCTTTCAAATCACTTAAGGTGTTTCCTTCCAGTGGATCCAGTAAATACTCAACATCATGGTAAGTCACATTTTGCTCTAACATGTTCAGTCTATGCTGATTCCTATCAGCCACCAAATTACCATTTTGTTCAATACCTCAAAAGTAATATGATTTTAATGAGTTTTGATGTGATTGATTTTTACACTGTATTTATGCAAATCATGAAAAAAAACTTTTAAATAAGGATGAAAAATATATTTTTCATTAAACTCTTAGGAGTTTCTGAACTCATGGGTGATTTATGTTGTAAAGTACTGACCTGAGTTTATTCATAACATGCAGTTGCACTTATCCAAAACTTCCCAGTGAAGACACAAAGGGATAAATAAAGTGCTAGACAAATACTTAACCATTCACAACTTTGCCCTGAAGATAGTGTATATTAAATGACCAAGATAAAATTATTACAATGCCTAGAGGGAAGGAAGTAATCTGAATTTGCTTTCAGGTTTCAGATGAACTCAGTTCCTCTTTGTAGTACTCAGCCTTAAAAGTTCAGAGACTTTTTGAGGAAAAAAAAAAAATATATATATATATATATACAGATTTGGGCACACCCACAATAATGATTTTTAAACAGGGAGCCTCCAAGATTCTGTGTGTCATATGGTAAAATGCTTGTAGTGACCAACTGGAAGAAATGAGGGAACACGCACTCCCCTACATTCATCTCCCATCATGTACATCTGTCTCTGTTGTAATTTTCGGGGTTAAAAAAAAAATACTTACAGTTTTGTAGGTAGATAACTTGGTGAATCATCTTTACTCCGAATGAGTTCATTGCATTTTTCAATTGTTTGGTAAACAGAGAAAGTGTCTCCAGTGCTATAAAGTACAGCTAAATTCTTGGCAACTAGTCGCCTAGTAGGAGGTCCTGGTGCACTGTTTAATAAAGTTGTCAATTGTTCAACCAGCTTCTTCTGGTTTTCCCTAATATCAGCCTGGAAATAAAATCAGTAAGCAGTTAACTTTCAGTTAAATTTAAAGGTTAACAGGTTAATTAATGCCAATTCTCTTCACTTTTCCATTATTACTATTCTGATACTATGACATTCTTGGTTAAAAATGAGCATTTCTTTGCATCTTTCTATGTAAAGAAAAGCTATCTCAAAAATGTGAATATTTTTCAAAACACAATTTTCTAGTAGCATTTCATTTTCCCTATGGCAATTGGGATTATTGCTAAATCTTGCTAAAATAAAATTGCCATTTTTTGCTACTTTTATGTTTTCTTTTAAAGGAAGACAGCACAAGGTAAATATTCAAGGTAATTAAAGTAATAAAGAACTTTACCAGAGTTTCAAGAAGTTGAGCATTAGAAAGGAAGGCACATCTCTTAAAATAATCAGGTACTTTAGTCTTAGCCCATTTTTTTTCCAAATACCCCTTAAAAATAAAGAGAGGCTGACAATGTGTTCTATTTAAATTATTTGTGTTAAAATATCTCACTGTTAGTAACATTATCTAGATTGTTTTAAATATTCACATACCCTACTTAATATACACAAAACAATGAATCAAATAATTGAAGAGCTGGCTCGATGATTTGATTAGGAAAAGAAAAACAAAGGGAAAGATGTTAGATTCCTGCTTGCTGGAGAGGTATCAAATAATTGTGCCATTGTAGGTGGAAGCATGACTGTTCTTATTCATCATAGTGTTGCAAAATCTTGCATTCATAACCCAAGGTGTTTGTTTGTTTGTTTTGTTTTAAAAAGAACACTTATTTCCCAAATTTCTTTTGTTGCACAATCTCTCTCACTTGAAGGCTTGAGGAAGTTGCTGCTATCGGTGAACGTACTTTCATTATGTGTAAGTAAAAGACATGAAGCAAAAGAAATGGAATACTGCTGTTTGTTTTTAAAGAAAATAACAAACAAGACAGAGAAAAATAGCTCTGTAACACGCTCTTCTTCTCAAGTGTCATTATACTTACTCTGCTAGTCACTGGTAAAAGTTTTTCCAAAAACCGTAACCATTCGAAAATGAACTCCGATTTTTGATATCCACCAAGCTGGTTATACTCTTCTTCATTGAGTAGTAAACTGTGAGCTAACTCCATTCCTTGAAATTTTCCTCAAATCTCTCCTCAAAAACCACAAAATAAAAGCAAAACAAACTGCCAGAACTGTTTTTATCAGGTTTTCTTCCCCATTAATATCTGATGATTGTGTCACAAGTTTGAACACCTAAACAGAAAAAGAAAAATGTTTCTAGATATCGGCAATTATATAATCAAAAATTTATTTTTGAAAGGAAAAGTTAGAAGTTCCAAGAACATTACAGTAGTTTTGTTCAGATGGCTTTAGTAATATTTAATGTTTTGGGAAATAGGCAAAACCAGTACTGATATAATCACAGAATCATAGAACAGCTTGGGTTGGAAGGGACCTTAAAGATCATCTAGTTCCAACCCCCCTGCCATAGGCAGGGACACCACCCGCTAGATCAGGTTGCCCATGACCTCACCTAACCTGGCCTTTAACACCTCCAGGGATGGGGCATCCACAAACTTTCTGGGCAACCTGTTCTAGTGCCTCACCACCCTCTGGGTGAATATTTCCTCCTAATCTCTAATCTAAATCTTCCCTCTTTTAGTTTAAAACCATTCTCCCTTGTCCTGTCATTATCTGGCTGACCAAAAAGTCCTTCTCCATCTTTTTTATAAGACCCCTTAAAGTTCAAAAAGCTACAATAAGGTCACCCTGGAGCCTTCACTTCTGAGACCGAACATCCCCAGCTCTCTCAGTCTTTCTCCATAGGAGAGGTGCTCCAGCCCTCTGACCATCTTTGTGGCCCTCCTCCGGACCCGTTCTAACAGCCCCATGTCCTTCTTCCTGTGCTGGGTGCCCCAGACCTGGATGTAGCACTCTAAGTGGGGCCTCACAAGGGCAGAGCAGAGGGGGACAATCACCTCCCTTGACCTGCTGGCCACCCCTCTGTTGATGCAGCCCAGGATGCGAGCTTTTCATCCACCAGAACCCCAAAGTCCTTCTCTGCAGGGCTGCTCTCAATGAGTTCTTCTCCCAGTCTGTACTCCTGTCTGGGATTGCCCCAGCCCAAATTGGTAACATGGCAGTTAAATGTAGTTCAGACTACATCAGAGGGGTTCTTACTGAACTACTATTTTTAATTCATTGTGCTTTGCATTAAGTGAGGTTTTCTAGCATCTGCTCAAGCATGTACTTGAAAATAATGATCACTTGGCCTCAAACACAATGGGTTTTATTACCTCAAAGTAAGTGCAGCAAGGGAAGCAACCTCCACCGAAGAACACATGTTAATTATGTCCACCAACACCAATGTTAGCATCATATTCAAACACTATCTATTCGTAGTGCCAAGCAAGGTATAAAGAAAAAACAAAAACAAACCTGTACTACTCCCCCCCTTTTCTTTTTAAGAAAGTGAAAAATGGATATTTCTAGAACAAATCCCATTGAAGTTGCTAGATTTTTACTTATCTCAGACTATTTTAGTAATTCCCGCACTGCGGGTAGTCACAGCTAGAAGCAAATCAAGATGAAAAATACTTTAATGATACTTCCCCCCCCCCAGCTTAAACGCCATGCAGCCTCAAACTACAAAATACAATATTCCACAGGCTTTGTAAACAAAAATAGCCAAGGAGATTCTGGTAAAATGTCAATCATATTGTGAACTCCCAAACAAATTATCCTTTCTAGAGGTCACTGAGACTGCTGAACACACATTTTTCCCAATGCATTAACAATATTATAGTGTAAAATGATCTATCAAACAGTCAGTGGGCAATACAAAGCAATGCTAAATAATTCAGCTCTCAGGTTTACATCACAGGCACAGCAGAAGGTTACCTTTATTACCTTCTACACATTTTTATATAAAATTTGCTCACAAAGGAAACTAGCACATCTATTTTTCTGCAATGAATTTCCATTTTAAATTTACCTGAAATACCAGGCAACATGCTATAAAACAAGTACAGATAAATGTACATAGCTGATTATTATACTTATATATATTTAAACTGCCTAGGTACCTAGATGTTAACAATTTACTCGTTACCACACTCCTAGAACACTCACTCACAGAACTTAACTTCATCTTCACATTTTTACAACATACAAAATCTGTAGGATTACGTATTTCATTAAACATTTGAGCAGAGTTTCCTGACTGCTCAGCATGGAAATTACAAGTGCAGGTCACACAGCATCCTCTTTTCTCACCCAGTGCCTAGTATCTCTAAATCAAACTACCGCACCAATAACTGTGCCAACATACATGCAGAGATGAGAATTACAATTCAGCTTTCTTCCCCCAGCTGAAAAGATCACGGACCATTGTCAGACACTGGCCCCTAACTTACCTAGTAGATAATTCCTTCTCATTGTAAAAACTCTCTCTCTACTCCAGGTTCTCAGTTAAAAGATGTCAAGAACTCTTTCCTAGAAAAAGAAACAAAAGATCAACTTCAAAAAGCACATGAGATATAAGTGTCTGTTCTACAGAAAACAAGAATTCCAATACTTACATACTGACAATTTTTATTTAATGGCTCACCAAAAGACACTGAAATGGAACTCCACAGATATTAACTCTGTATATTTCACATCTGAAGTTGGCAGACCTACCATATTCACCATACAATTGGATTCATTCCACTACTGAAACCATCTATTTCTGTTTTGCTAACTAAAAACACACACAAAAAAGTAAGCTCAGAGAGCATAATACCATAATAATTTTATACAAAGATCATCCCAATGTCTTCAAAAGCCCTACATTACTCTAATACATCTAAAAGAAATGCCACAGGTGTAAAATATTATATTAACCTGGAATTATATTAATAACAACAGCATTCATATCTAGATCAACAACCAGCAGTGATGGCAAAGGTGATTCAACTGTTCTGAGAAAGCCACGCAGAATACTATGGATACAACAAGACATGAGAATTCTCCTACCTTCCAAAAATAATTTTAATACTGGAATCCGTGGTCAGAAACCCTTCCTTTTAAATCTTATCTAACTCAAATTTAGTCTGGCAGGACACAAAACAGAGCTTGCATGATATTTTAAAAGTAACTACTTTTCAGTCAGTCTTGAAAGTTGAAAACAGTTTGAATTCACATGTGAATTTCCAAGTAATTTAAAATTCTTTCCTAAAAATCTTTATTTGTAATATATAAAGCCCAAAGATTTCCTGTTCATTTTTTCCTTCCTCAGCGGTAGTTCAGAAACAGGTGGTGCTGTATGGTCAAAGCACAAACTGAAATGATCACGAACATTTTCACTTCTTTCTCCATACAACAGTTTACCCTTGTTGGAATTGCACAGCAAGTTAACAGCTAAACAAGCCCACGAAGGAAAGTAGCTGCAGGTTTGCAGCACTGCTCAAAGCTCTCCTAACCAACCATCCAGTGCGGCCTGTCCAGAGCACACCAGGCTGTAACATCAGGGGGACAGGAAGCAGACCAAAGGACTCGGGGCTTGTTACAGAAAGACCTCCTAAGGCACCTTCCACCTGGGACGAGCCTATATTCTGTCAATTATCCTGCTCACAACTCATGCTGTCAACTTATAGGAAGTATCCTGTTAATAGCAGCCAAAGATAAAAGTTGGTGTTGTTCTGCTGAATTTACTCTGGATTTTTTTTTTTGTTAGATTTTGCATAATCTAAGTTAAAACAAAAAATGTTGTAGTGTAGTTGCTGATCTTTGTAATGAATGCCTGCTGACATTGTTAGAAATGCTAGCATTTCTCAAAGGAAAGACTGTATCACTTCTGAATTACAAAGGCTAATTGTTCATTATGAAAGACTTGGTTTTGCAGAAGCGGAGATCTGCCAGTGCAGCAAATGATCACAGACCTGACTTTTCCCGTTGTGGCCAACAAGCCAACTTGGCTTCCACAAAGCTAGGCACAAAACTGTGTACTCCCCACTCCCTTCAAAAAAACACATCCCAAATACCTACTGAAACATGCTTTAGAGAGCAGTAAACCTGCACACCAGCTTAGAAAGGAATAGCAACACCACCACCAAAAGGAAACAGCCATACAACTTCTGAGAACACAGGTGAGAAGGTAGGGAATCACATTTCTCCCACAGCATAGCGGTTTTGCGGTCACACTGGAGAAGAGTGCAGAAGGCATGGTTCTTACAGGACTATGAACTAGGTTCATTTTATTTCACCCATAAACTATGCTACAAAACAGTCATGACGATGAACTGGACAAAGCAGAAGTTGCTCCTTCTCAGTACTAATTTATTTTTTCATTTGCTGACTAGCAATTTGGCAAGCAGAATTTTGTTTAGGACTGATGGAAAAGAGCTCAGAAGAGCTTAGAAAATGACCTACATGAAATGTTTCCTGTAAATTTAAAGGAATATAGGGTAAATTGAGGCAAAGCAACTGAGTTTCAAAAGATCCTAATAAACCACATCACAGAGAAAAAAGGGGACTTGCAGTCTTTAAAAAAGGAGAAAAAATGATGAGATGACCAAACCAGTGTAGGACCCACCTGAACAGCTTCCTTTAGCAACTGGCTTTAAAATATGAGAACCAGCAGCTCACCAGCCATTACAGAGTTATAACAAAGAAACCAAGTTGAAATTCAAACTCGATTTATTATGTGTATCAAGCTTGTTCTGAGATAGCTAATCTCATGTTTTAAAGGCTGAGGGAAGTAGTCCACAGACAACTGTATTCCTTTCATATGCAAGTCTAAGACAGAAATGAATAAACTACGGATGAAAAATTATGAACAGTAATGACAACGTAATGAACTTTTCCCCTTCCTTCCAGCCCATATTGTATTTTGTTTCTGTATAAAAACAAACAAACCAGAAACAAACAAACAAAAAAGTCTGGAATAAAACAGACTCCTAACCAACCTCTCATCAAAAAAAAAATATAAAAAAAAATTATAAATTATAATTTCAAGGAAGACCAGCAACAGTAATGGAAACTACCACACAGATTGAGCATGTACGTGCAAATTTTTCTTAAATTTCTCACATTTGATCTAAAATTGTTAAAGATGCTTGTCTCTCTTTGCCAAGAACAAGTTCTCCTCTACCAAAAATCAGACTAACCTGACCTATCTGTGCACAATACTTGGATAAGGACCTAGTGTACTGTACTATGTAGTGAAGAAAATTAAGTACTGTGTAACTCAGTATTTTTTTTTTCTGTTTCACAGGTATTATAATAATCCTGCACTAAATCCAGTTTAAAACAAAGATCATAAACCCATGCGTTCACTTTTGTCTCTAACTGAGAAGTAAAAAGAACGTGATCCTAGTAAGAAATGATCACCGTTACTTATCATCAGCAATGACTAATAGTAAAAAGTGAGTAACAGTATGAGCAAGAGTAAAAAATAACCAGTAATAATTACCAGTATTCTCATACCAGCTGCCACTGAGCCGACTACGCAATCAGTGTCATATTCATCACACTGCTGGAAAAACAGATGAAGCACACTCATGAGCTTCAAGTTACCCCCACTGCGATGCAAGTGGTATTTTAACTGACTTCATGGTTTTGTTTTTTTCCCCCCCTTCAAAGGCAAGCTTTATCATCATCTGTTTAACAATCGAACCAATGTATTTAAGAGAAAGTCTTCCAGCCTGGCACATTTAGTTATGGTCATTAACAGTTCAGATCAATTTTACCCCTGCAGCACTGTTTTACAAGTTTAATGGGATGATCGTTACCGTGCAGCCGAGCTAACCGTATGACAAGACAATCGATGCTTAAGCTTATCAGGAGTACTTGCACACAGCTGTTTAGGCTGTCTTCAAAACACAAACACAACTTCTACCCAACTCCCTCAGGTTTACTTCTGACAAGAGAACTTAGGAGGAGGTTCCTTTTTGCTGCCTGGGCCAAAAACCACCTTGATGCACCAGCCAAATTCAGCTATTATTGAATGAAAAATGGCCCGAAGTGAAAGTCCAATAGTTACGGTGGACCTTTTATGCCAAAGGAAGAACATGAGCAGGCACTGAGGTCTGGTGAAGGCAAAGAGTGCAGGACCAACCTCACAGGAACTCCAAAGGGGGTCTGATTGCCAAAGACTGAGGGATGGAGTTATTTTCAGCTCTAACTTAGCTAGGAGTTACAGCACACACAGAAACCATCTAACTGAGACAAAGTACAGTGACAGAATTGCAATAGTTTGCTAAGATTAAACCTGAAGTAAAATACAAGACCAGCAACTAAAATCACAGCCCATATCAACTTGGACTTTAAACACTGAAAATGCTACCCAAGTGGGAATATCCAACTGCCATATAAAGATACTTATGACTACTTGAAAGAGAGAGCTGTCTTAGTTTACTTACTGACTTACAAACTATTACCGACAAACACACAGAAACTGCCTCACAAATCTTCGGAAAGAAAAGCTAAATAACTGTCAACATAGTACCCAATCTCCTTTGTGTGGAGATCCTCCACACAGTCCTCCTCAGCATTACCTTGTGCCTTTCTCCAGGCCCACAAGCCCTACAGTTTTCACTCCCCCGTGAAGCGATGGCAGGTGCCTGCTGTGCCCCAGCATACATTCACCTCTCCATACACGTCCAGCAGGGCTAATCATTCTTGCCCTCTCACTCAACAGAAGAAAAGGTGAGAATTTCACGCACCCTCTCACTGCTCGCTTTCAACTAACTTCAAAGAAAACATAGAAACAAGTTGAGGGCATTTCAGCCCCAAAAGCATTAGTATTCTGAACCGATTATACCTTTTAACAAGAGAACTATGAAGTGGTTACGGAATGAGAGCCTAGTCTTTAAAAGCAGACACGTGCTTGAATTAAGCAGTCATCAGTCTCAGTGTGGATGAAGTTTCTCCCTGGCATCAAACAGACTTGATAGCTTTTCATTCAAAATTAATATCCTGCCATGAGAAGGCAGGATTCTTGCATTCTTTGCAAAATATTTTGCAATGTCAGACAAAGATATTCTGCAAGTATATTTTAGAATGCTCTGTTATATTGGTCAGCAGTGGGAACTGTAAGGCCAAGCATACAGAAGATAGGACTAACAGAGATGTTCAACAGCAGTTTGCAAGAAAAGGCTACAAGATATTTCAAAAGCACACCCCAGAGCACACAGAAAAAGAAGCCAAAAAGGCGGTCCAAGATTTTAGGACTTTTAAATCAAGCAGAACTGTAAATATTATTATCAGATTTTAAGTGTACTACCACGTGAAAGATGTGTGCCAGAAATTAAATCTCACAGCTGAATACTCATAACGCACACCTTGTGTTATGAAGGGATTAAATTCCACTCGCAAATCAAGTTTTCTTCCTTCTAAAATAAAAATAAGTATGCCCTTGCATCACATGATTATCCAAAACAGCAGAAAACAATGAGGAAACTTACCAATGAGTTGGGCAAACAGCAAAAAGATATAACAGATCATTACACAACCATCCGTTTTCTCTAATTACTGCTGAAAATTTCGGACTGGAACAACCGCCAGTCATGTTGTAAGCAATTATTCAGCTTAGAAACATGATTCCGACATCAGAGATGCTGAAACAAGATGTCTCTCTTTCAGGCTCACTGGGTAACTGTTCTGGAAGAAGCAATTTGCCCCAGGAAAACGATGTATCTATCCTATCAGTGAATATTTGGCAGCATTTACACAGGTACTTACTAAAGATGTAATTCAACTGCATCTTCCTGCATTGCACATTCCATGTAGATTTTCCTATTTTCACAGAACATTTGATACTGTGCTAAAGAACAAATATCACACAGCCCAAAGAGCACTTCTGTTGGTTCTTAACTACTTTCAACCATGCTGCAAAACAAAAAGGCTGTGAACAAAGATGCTCACACAAAGTACTTGTTTACTCCCATAGGCACAGTTCCAAACTACTGGCTCTCTAGCAAAATGCTTATCAAATGCTCTTGATTTCCAAATTTCCGAGACCTCACCCACTACCTGAATAAGCAGTAAAGCTTAAATGCAGTAAAAACCTAACTGAAATATATCAGAATCCTTGTCTTGGGCTTGCTCTTTCAAAAAATATTCACACAAAGAATGTGACCACCCACAACCCTCATACATAACAGTGGCATCGATAAGAATCACAACACAATATGCATTTGCTGAAGTGTGAAAGAAAGGACAAGACAATGTCTTCTGGGAATGCTGAATAATTTCTGTGAAGTTCTGAGGACAAAGCTTGATACAATGAGAGAAAAAAAAATATACCCCGGAAAATGTGCCTGGAAATATAATCACCCTTTTAGCAATGCAAAGTATTCAAGACATTTTGAAGACATGGCTATTGGAAAACACTCATTCACCGTGTTAAAATGTACTTAGAATTTGCTTCCATGTTTATTATAATCACTTCAATCTCTGTCTCCACCTGACAAGAACTAGTCCAGGAAACAGAATAGGAGAGCTCTGTTCACTTACTGAGAAATGGAAACCAGCCATTTCCTGAGCTCCACAGCAGGCTCTGTGGCCCACTTTTCCCCCAGCACCCACACCTCCTGACTAGTTGGGTTCATTGCTGAAAGCTTAGGTCAAAAACTAAACTTGCTCCACTACAAGGGCATTAACATTACTTACTTTTCATGCAAACTTACAAACTGCATATAAATAATTAATAAATGCTTCTAATAGTTCAGAAAAAAACCCACATCATATCTGGCAAGGCTGACTCTGACAAAGTGAGCTCAGATGATTTTTTTTCCACCCCAAACCGGTTAAACTTCAAAAAGCAGTAACTAACTTCAGTCAGTATAAAAAGGCATACAATGTGTTGTTTTTATCTAGTGACAGGTTTGAAAACTGGTGTGATAGCAAGACAAGTGCATAAAAACCAGAAAAGCACAAACAGTAACGCAAATCCTATAAATAACTTCAGTATGTCTGAACACGGCTTCATTCTTGACAATGTTGTAGATGATGTTATTTATCGAATACTGCTAAAATACATCAAATATACTGACATGTTTTTCTCTCACATTGAGGGAAGTTTTGTGATATTAAATTCTTTGTTAAACCTTTATATTGACTTACAGTAGGTAAAAGTTGATTTTAGGTACCAGTTTTCCACTCAGGTCAATGCTGAGTCCAGTCTAGCTTGGCACTAAATTAAACCACATGAAATTTTTGCTAAGCCTGTCTTGAAACCTTGGAAAAGTATATTTTTCCTGAAGATCATTATGGCCATCACAGTACTAGGTCATTTAGCACCACAACTGGCCTTCCACTGCACTGAGATACACTGACGCAGAAATTCAGCAGCAGAAGCCCTCACAGGTGCAGGCTCTGCAGGAGCCTTGTTTGGCAGATCAGAGGCCGCCATCAGGGCACACGTCACGGACAGGCAGCACCGCGATGGCTCATTCCCTAGATACTTTAAACGTCTGCTCCTCAAGGAAAGCTCCCAGACCAGCTCAGAGAGAAATGTAACTGCATAGAGATTTCATGCTTTTTTAGTGTAGATACAGTTCGTGTTCTTTTCAAAGTCCTGCTTCCTTAAAAACAGACAGGAGTGCAATGGTGGGAACTGAATAGCACAAACACCCCACAGCCTGAAAATACTGTTGTGAGAAGGTGTTTCTAACCTGCTGCTTCATCAGGAAGTTCCTCATTTTAAAAGAGACAATATCCTGCATTGACCAATGAAGTTTTTTACGGTCTGGGATACAAAACCAGTCAATAACTCCAGTATTTTACTGGCAATATAACCAAACCTGTGTTCAAGAATCAAGGATAGTTTTCAATTTCTCACTAGACTCAGTCTAACATTAAACTGCCACCCCCCCCCCCCCTTTTCTTTTCTTTGGGTCAAACCATCAAAAAAAGAAAAAAAGGAAAAAAAAAAAAAAAAAAAGCAACCACGCTTCCTTCAGTACACAAGCAGAAATAATGTCATCTGTGTCTCAATTGTTATTTCACACTTGAGTTCAGGGTATTACATACCCCCATGAAACACACCCCATAGCACAACACCAATACACACAAGGCAGCTTGACTACTACTGAAGATGGAAAAAATATTTCTGGCATGTAAGATTACAATAGAAGTTCAATAGAATTTACAGTGACAGCTACAAACCCCATTAAAAATTAACCCAACTTAAACATACATATATAGAATTACACATTACAAAGAGTGAATTTGAACCCCTAAAAATATTAAAGTTCGTGTCCAGAAGCACCAAGCTGAACTCATCTTTCTGCCCCCTCCTCCTCTCTCATCCCCCATCCACCTATATGTCAGTAAGCCCTACCCTTACTGTCAATAAAAGTAAGGTACCAGTTTCTGTTTCCCTAGTTCCTCAGTGTCACACTCGTGCACCTGTACAGGTTTTACTTCTCTGCACACGTTTCTTTGCCAGTTATGCCGTGCAGACGTGCTGGTTGCCCCACATGGACATCCAGGAACCCCAAAACGCCAGCAACAGCATGCTGTCCGGCTTCCAATACCGCCGCCCTGCTCCCAACCCCTTCTCAATTAAAATAATTTTTAGTAGACAAAACCAGCCCCTCGAGCCCTGCCGATCACCGCGGGTCAGTGCCCGGTCCTTCACTGCCGTCCCACGCACCCGCAAGCCGCAGCCTCACCTCCTCGGCCCCTCCTCGCAACACTGGCCGAAGCTGCAGCGACGCGGCGGCCCCCCCAGCCCAGACCCGAAAGGCTGACAGCCTTCCTCCTCTTCCTCCTCCTCCTCCCTCACCCCTCACGCAGCTGGGGGCGGCCTCCCAGCGGCGGCGGGCTGCCGGGGCGCTTCCCACCGGCAGGCCTCGGCCAGCCCCAGCCCCCGCCGCCTCCGGCGTTTGGGCCCGGCCCGCCCCGCCACTGCCCCGCTTCCCCCCCCGTCCTCCCCTGCAGCAGCGGTGAAGGCTCGCCCCGCGGCCCCGCTGCCGGTACCTGGGTGCAGGGCCCGCCGCCTGCCTCCCGCGGGCTGCCCGCGGGGCTCGGCTCGGCTCCTCCCGCGGAGAGAGGGCGGAGGGGGGCGGCCGGGGCCGGCGGGAGGGAGGCGCCGCTGCCGCCGCCTCGCAGGGCGGCGCAAGAGGGGCCGGAGCCATCGAGCTCCGGGACCCGGCCGAGAGGGCGGGAGCGGCCCAGGAAGGGCGCTGGGCGCGGGGGTCCTTGAGGTAAAGCGGCCGGGCCCGGGCCGAGGTGATGCAGAGGGGGTAGAGCTGGCGCCGTCCTCACCCCTGAACAGGCAATGGTGATTTTATTTACTTGTTCATTTATTTAGGATAGCAGCCTCACAGAGCTGTGGGGATCTGTTGGTCCTGTCGAGATTTACAGCTGGTTCTGGTCAGCATCTGTCGTGACTGCTGATCCTTGCTTCATGGCGAGGGCTGGGGCTCCTTCGCACTACAGCAGCGCAGTAATGATGTTCAGTTTATAGTCTTAATCATTTATCAGGCCTAACACATGCAAAAGTCACAATTACTCTTGGCTTTCACCCATATAAATTTGAACCCAGATCAAGAGCAGATCCCAAGTCACCAGATCATTCTGTATCTTACTGATGAGGTGAGACAGACTCTTGTGGGATTTCCCCTTTTGTGTTCTGCTGAGCAGCTATGCCGATTGAAGGATGTTGCTATATCATAGGGAATTACCTCCATCCTTGAAATTTTTCATAAGTGAAAATAATTTTCATAATTTTTCAACTGGTTACCTGAACATTTCTGTTCAGGGAATGTTCTTTTCTGAAAACTGTCTTCAAAGTTGAAGGTCTGTCATACTAACCGGAAGGTGTATCTCAACCATTTTTAGTTAAATAATAATCTTATTATGATTTTTGTAGTTGATGCCCAGCAGTGTCAAGATGTCTATCTCTATATATACATAAGATATATATATAGATATAGAGAGTGAGATATTGCATTCCACCAGCTACCCAGTAGAGCAAACTAGCAGACAGACCTGAGGTCCAGTTTCTGCTGGCAACAAGTTACTTTGGTGATAATACGATTTTCTGGTTTTAATTCTGCAACTTCAGCTGCTGTTACAAAGCTGATGAAGAAAATAATGCCTTCTGGAGTTGAAGACTTTTCGCCTGGATAACAAATATTAGGGACAATCTTTTGTGATATTATTCTCCCAGTACAGCATTGGTTAAACTGAGGAGGGGAAAGCTAAGATTCCTTTCCACAGACGAAGTTCTCTGGGGCTATCTTCTTTGAAGTGGTGCAAACCACTGTGGGGAGGGCATAATGCCTGAGATACATAAGCGTAGGAGTCAAAATAGTGTCTAGCCCTTACATAAGCTCAAAAGTTCATCTTCACATAGATTCAAGGTGTAGAGTTTCCTTACAGTGTAATCCTACATGAACGTGTGCATTCAATCATGCGCAAAGGAGTATTTCAAAACGTGTTCTCACAGAACTTCCTGGTTATATTCTGCTGCAGATTTAAGGGCACCAGCGTGTGCTACCGTATTTGGACGCTGGTTTCATTTTTGCTGAATTGCCTGTGGTGAAGAAACCTGAGCACTGATGCAGCGACCTTTTACAAGAAATTTCTGCCTATGTATGTGGTAATGAAGAGTATACGAATGTCTCATGCCTCAAGTAGGAAACTATTTCCATAGTACCTGTCACAGAAATCAACTCTACAAACTCCTGCTGGTGTAGGGGGTTCACCCCTAGTATTGGAAATAACATATACCCCCAGAAAAGAATTATTTGCTCAGTTAACCTTATTTTGATGAGAAGATGAGTTGCTGCTGCTCAACATAAAGCGATCTGCCATTTCACTTGTGAGAAAGGTCAAGTAAACAATTTCTATTCAAAGACTGTTGGTGCTATGATGTGTTCAGTAATAAACTCCAGAAAAGCAAAAGGTACTCTCTCTGACGTTCCTGAGATAACAAAAGGATCTGGTAATGCTTGTGAAGGGCTGACTGTGTGTAGATCATATACAAAAAAGAACCTATCTAGAATAATTTTTAGAAGATTATTGCTGTTACTATTTCTACTATTATTCACTCTGTTGTGGTGACAAGCAGAGACCCACTCAGATTAGTATTTCATCATGCTATATGTTACATAAGCATAGGGCAAGAAAAAGCATCACTCAGTGAGAAATAATGTTGCTCAGTTCTTCCCAAGAATCATCTCTCCCAGACCCCAAAATATGTGTGATATCAGCTCTAAGGAATGCTGTTATAATGCCAAACTGACACAAATCAGCTGGAATAATGAGGAACAGTGATGCGGGGTTCTCCTTCCACATCAGCTCTGGATACAGCAGCTTTAAGACTGCTTTGTGCCAGCAGTACTTTATGAGGATAACAATCTCCGTTTATTGGTTTTGTAGCTAACCTCGATTCTTTAATATGATTTTTCCTCCCTAAATTGGTCAACAAGAGTGTTAACCATGCACTGATTCAAATTAGCATCTACATCAGCAGTAATGCATGTTGTTTTTATCTTTACCCTTTTCAACCTGAAATAAAAAATAATAATATTGTTATGCGTTTATAGCGTTCTGTTCTAAAACAGGCAAAAATAGGATAATTAAATGTATTCACCATGTATTAATTCAATTCTCCCTTTCTCCATTAGTCCTGACTGAGCTTCAATAGCAAATTAGTTAATAAAATAAGCAACTGGCAAGTAATTGCAATGCACAAAACTGATTAGTCTTCTCATTAGTTAGTCTATTTTGGTAAAGTGGGTTGAATGATTTAGAGCATGAATCAGTTCTGCCAGACAAATTTCTGTCATAGTAGAATATCTATGCAGTCACATATGCCTCTAAGCAAAATATTTTCTTTCTTATAGCTTTATAATCCTCGGTGACTACAGCAACAGAAAAGAATGTATTCCTTGTGGGAAGTGGGACTGTGCAAGCGTGAGTAACAATCACAGGACCAGGATCCTAATTTAAAGCAGATGAAACATCACCACGTAATTACATAGCAAACAAAACCAAGTTACATTACATTTTAAAGTCTGCAAGAAAGAAAGTAATTATAAGATTATACGTATATTTTTATTTTTGAAATGATAAGAAATTATACTATACACCTATTTAAGTACAGAATCGCGCCATTAAGGTTTGATCCTGCAAACAGTTACACCATCAGCAACAGGCAATTAACATTTGGCTTTAATTTGAGTAAAAATACTAATGTGCCTATGAGCATTGTAACATGCACAGTTCTAGGACTGCTGTAGCCTTTAGTATCCACAGTTGTCTGTTATTGCTCTCTCAGTTGAGACAGTAACTACCTAAGTGCTTTAAATCCCCATACTGAAGCATTTACTTCCCTGGAGTAGAGGTCTTCTGAAGGTACCTAGTCAAACTGTATTGGATTTTTTCACAAAGCCTTACTTATGAATCTTTGTGTTTTTACAGATTGAGTATTTAACATAGTATATGGTCTTATTTAATGCTTAAATACTTCCAGACTTCTTTTTGTTCCCAGCATAGTTGCTGTTTGTACTATCACAAAATACAAGGTCTGAATTCCTGTCAAGCAATTACACAGTCCTGGTGTTATTCTTAATCCTAAAATGTAAAGTAATATGCAGGCCTAGAAAATATAAGATAGTGCTACCAAAATGGTAGTGTGAAATAAAGAAGGGAAGTGTGTCCTACCAAAACCATGGCACATAAATCTCAAATAATTCAACATATGAATAAAAAATCAGTCTTTATTGGTAAAAATGAATAATATATTTTTTGTTGGTAAATGTTAAATACCTGAAGAATGCTGGATAAGGCATTCTGACAAGAATTAGCTGCACATTAATAGGATCCAAATATGGATTGCCAACTGATTATTAAGACCTCCCAAAAACCTTTTGCTTTCACTGTTAATCTAGAAACCACGCTGCAACCTCTTTTCTAATGGAGTACATCTAAATAGCCTGAGTTCTTCACTCGCATTTGAATACATATTGACCTAAGAGGGCACATACTGCAGCACTTACACAAACAAATACAATTAAAGTGAATAGAAAGCAATCTTAAATTCACAATAACAAGACATGCAGAAACATATGCATATGAGTTAGATCAGTGTGATAGGAAAACCATTTATTTGCATTTCCATGCTCAGTAGGTCGTTTCTATTTTAGAAACAGTATAGATTTGTTTGTAGTGATACCACACGGTTCACTGAGGTACTCAAAGTGCTCTGTGGATGTTAGCTCAAGACACATTTATAAGGCAGAGGCTAAGGCCAATTTGTGTAGCTCCAACAGAGATGAAGATATGTGAGTGCATGCTGCATTCCAAAGCAACAACAGGAACTGAGGTGATTTTTTGCATTTAGTATAAGAGGAAAGAAGCAGTGTTTTTAAACGTTTTTTTCCTTGTTTTCACTCCGTCTTATAGATGGAAAAAGAGCAGAAAATGGTTTTGCCCAAAGCCACACACTGGCAGTAATTGAACTAGTGGACAGCTCTGGTTTAAGAAGAAAATGTGCAATACAGTCATATAGTTTCAGTAATAATAATGCAGTTACAATTGTTATACATGTGCTACTAGAATCTACCTGGTGTTACACGTATGCTTTCACCACCCCTCTGATTCTCAAGAGTGATGGCTTCCAGGAGGCAGTAAGAGTGTGCAGTGAACCATGACCATCCAGAGTCTTGTGCCACGGGACTGAGAATTTGGTGTTTATGGTTTCTTCTTCTTTCTCTCCTTTTTCCACTTTTGGATTAACCTGGGTTTGTTTTTACAAGCTTTCAAATTAGGTTTTTGCCACCCAACACTATGGGGACAGACAGGTTCTTTTAGGGATCCTTGGTAGAGTGAGGCCTGGCCACGGGGTTGAGGTTATAATTATAATTTATAATTACAAAAGTAGCAGTCAGCATAGCTTATTGTTATTTACAATTTTTATCGGTCAGCATAGCTTATTGTTATAAATAATTTCTAGTGATTAGTGTAACTTTATTGTTATCTAGAATTTTTAGTCACCCTGACTTTTTAATCACATGGACCCTCTGCAGATTGGGTTTAATTCTTAATAATCAACTCATGATGCAATAGTCATAATCTAGACTCAGCATTCAGCTAAAAGAACACAAGTCATTTACTCAGTCCTCAGAAGAAGCAGATAATGCTGGAGACATCCCTGACCACCAGGGATCACAGGTTGTGCAGTCCAGCAGCAGTTGCAGTCTTAAGTCCCGCTTGAGACTTGCAGCTTCTTGGTTCTATAGGCAGCATCTCACGTGCTGTAATGCTTCTCTGTTCTGTATGGGTGTCATCATGTCTGGCAATCCAGCGCCTCGGTATTAACACTGGTGTACAAACAACCTCATCACAATGCTGACAGGAGGCTTTTCTGTTCTGTAACAGGGTGACATCCTGGTGACAATGCTGGTGGGCAAATGTTCTTATCACAACGCCAGAAAAGACGGGATGTAGCACGGGTATCAGGGGACCAGTCTGCTTACATATAATGGCCATTTGCTTATGAAATGGCATTGGTTATGCTAACCCTATTACCAGGTGGCTGGAGCAGGGGGTACCTGTCACAGTTTTACACCTTCCTTTTTCTTCACTGGCTTGCAACTACATATAGTGCATTTTATTTACGTTAGATACTTGTTCTGATCTTGTTTGTACCCCTAAATTAGTTTTGTCCAGCTCCAGGTCTGCATTTTTTTAACTGCCAATTGGCAAGTTGTTTATAGCCTTGGCATCTCCAGCTCCAGTCTGTGCCCCATCCATCTTAGCATCCATGCATGTACGCCCCCTGCATTGCAGCTGGTGTCTTCACTTCTCAAGGTTGCTGCTATCCTAATGGGCCTTTATTACTTGAGAATTTAACATTATGCTGGAGTCATAAATATATAATTCTACACAGAATAACTTACTATAAATAGCTATATAAAAACTGGTTATTACCATACGAAGCAAAGTAAAACAAATTAGCCATAGTCTCCTGTCATTGGAAAAATTGTTACAGCAAAATCGAGTAAAACCAAAGCTCCAAGATCAGCGAATTCAGGCAAAATAAGGCTGATAAGCCTCCATCCAGAGGTTCTGTAGAATCAGGACAAAGCTTGTGGACTGTTAGCAGCAATAGCAATACTGTATTACAGGACTACATGGTGTCAGAGGCCCCAGTAACACACAGATTGCAGAAACACGAAATTAAGCTAGCTATGGCACCAAATTCAGAGATTTTCAAAGACTATGCTTTCAAGTGTGTACAGACATCTCCATAGCCGTTCTGTTTTCCAGAGAAAAGTTGGTCAATTAATACTAGCAGGAGAAATTCATGGACACTTGCTTAAAGTGTTCAGGTAAAATGCTAAAGATTCCCAGATTACACAAAGAAGAAGAAGGGTCTGTTTAATTGTACTTAAATGTTTATTACCTTGCAATTCTGGACTAGTATTTTTACGTTGCATACTGTATGTAACAATAGAGGTAAGGATTTCCACAAAGGGCACAGGAAGGAAGCAGGAATAGTGCTGACTCAAAAATGAACTACTGCAACCACAACTCACTAGTTTTATAAGAGCAGTCCATAGTCCATGCATGCTCAGCTCACACAATCTGGGTGTGCACACTGCAAACAAGGTCATAAAAACCTGGCAGAACAGTTCCTGATGAACTGGGAGGCCACGCTAGAATAGCACAGTGACTACTCCTTTCACAGTTTATTTTAAGGAAGTGTGAAATATTAAACATCTTACAGAATAAATATTCTCCAAGTGTAGAACAGGATAGTGAATTGAGCTTTTGCCTAGTCATTGAATAAAGACTGTTTAAAGAAGTGTGCCATGTCATCTGTTTAACGCCTATATTCATGTCAGAAAGTAATGAGCATTTGGCTCTGAAAAAATGATTTTAATCAATTTCTTCATCAGTATGGTCCATCACGTTGTTCAGAAATGGCTTCTTTCAGTAAATGGATCGTGAATCAATAGTAGATATAAATAAAGCAGTACAAAGGGCACATCATTCAACAAGCTGCCAATTGTTGCAGAAGATGGCAGAAATCAGTATCCCAAGATGGACACACTAAATCAGAAACTGGCAGATAATACACAGACACCACCTTTTAACAGAAACTCGGCATTTATCTCGTCTCCTAAGAACTACTGAAATACATGTCAAATTTCATGTGTTTTATATGAGACATGGGTCCAAGATGGAGTTTGGTCTGAAGTCTGTTTTTCACTGAATATTTGCAAGCTCACCCCTCTTAGAAATTGCAGAGTTCTTGAAATACAGAGAATGAATTGTCAGGCTGCCAAAGATCTTTCTGGAGCCAATAAAAAAAATATCTGCAGGCTTTGTATTATCCTTCAAAGGATCAGTTATTGAAATATGCTGAATAACTGCAATTCCTGTAAAGCGAATAGTGGTGTTAGTCAGCAATTTTTAGGATTTGTCCCACAACAGAAAGAGGAATAAAAACGGTTCTCTTGAGCAGACAAATCATAAAGAATTTGTATTAGTTATTCATATCAGGACCATCTTATTTAAATGCCTCTAAGAAGAATTTAGAATATGATTCATATTGTGTCTATCATAAACATTAATTATTAATGAATAAATGCGTAATTTGGGACCTAGCTAATATTTCCAGCCCATTTATGTGAATAGATGTTTTCAACTGTGAGAATACCCAGTGCCAGGAATTGAACATCCTTAAGTATTTCAGAATTACTAACTGTACACATTACATTAATATGAGAAATCCTATTACTCTCGTATCAAAACTATGAGCTTTATATCTGTTCAGAGAATGTGATTCTCATAGTATAGCTTGAGCTTGCAGATTACACCTTCAGTTATGTTTAATTAAAAATAAGGATAAGGACAAAATATTTTGTAAATACGGATCCACGATGCACAAGCAAGCATGCACACTAAGCATGAGGTTTTACATATTTTCCAGAATAATTTATTTTAAAATTGGAATTCTGGATAATTGCTGTAAACCATATAGATGTCTAATTTCACTTTGAAACCTTTTAAATTACTGACTTAAAAAAACGTGATGCAGCAGCAAGGGAGGAACTTGGCTCAGGTTAAATGGACCTGAATCTGTTTTGAACTTGCCACGTTTTAATGTAACTGTTTTGTTCTCACTGCCTTGTGACACAGAATTTGCCATTGCTATCCTAATGTCATCTGTTAATAATATTCATTACAATACTGCATAGGGGGTCAGCTGGGACTA
This sequence comes from Oxyura jamaicensis, assembly GCF_011077185.1. NCBI lineage: Eukaryota > Metazoa > Chordata > Aves > Anseriformes > Anatidae > Oxyura > Oxyura jamaicensis. Next base: position 11,352,051 of record NC_048897.1, on the reverse strand, counting down.
GGACCCCAAAGGGGCTAGCACAGTGTATATAAGAAATACAAGCTCGTCTCTGCCTCAGATTCAGTATATAAAAAGGTGAAAGGAAATAGTACAGGCAGAAAGAACAATGAGATGATGGCATATGCTGTAGCATTTTTTTGTCTTCATTTTAAAATTCCAGTCCTTTTCCTGAGTCTCTGTTACGAAAGAATTGAATAGACTACAAGGTGAAGGTAACAAGGACACAGGACAAGTTACAGCAAGCAGCCCATCAAAAGCACATCTGAGAACATTCAGAGTGCAAACTTCCAGAAAGCAATTCAGTAGTACTGCCCTGATTTCAGTTTCTAGATGTGCCTCACTATTTCTTACTGCCAGGTCTGTACAGGATGTCTTATTCAGTCCTATGTTTAGTCCTAGAGCAACCTGAAAGTCCTGCCTCTACATATGCTGGATGAGGGGGGTAGCCTTTGATATTTGGTAGCTACTATCTGAAAGGCTAAAATTCAGTGATTTGTGTTTTCACTATCTTTGTGAACTAGAAAGCATTTCTATTTTATAGATGAAAAGCAGAAAGGCAATAATTAAGTGTGTGACTCAGGAAATTGGTTAACAAATAATTGCAGCTACAGCATTCTTTCATTTTAATCCATAAACTTCACTTCCTCAAGTGGCCTTTACCACAGCTAATACAGTAGTATTTTGTCGTTATTTTGAAGTAACAAATGTATGCACGACCTTACTAGTAAAATTCCTTCCAAAAAAAAAAAAAAAAGGCAAAAAATCTTCTAAATGAGACATTTTCATTGGATCAATCTTAACAATTATTTTAGGAATACTTCAGACGAGTATATACATAAAACACATGCTCATTATTGCAAAGCAGTCTAAGGCATCCTTCTATTTAATGGGATTAGTAACACCAGCGCAGATGAATGAATGTCCCTCTCAGAGTGTATCTCCCAAACCATTTAAGTACATTAATACTTAGAAATGAAAAAAGACACCAGTTCCAGCCAGTACTGTATCCAGGATATCATTTTTATTTTTATTTTTTAGAATTCAACCAAATGTGTGTAAGGTCCATTTGTATCCAGTTTTAACACCTGTCTGTTTCCATATGTGCCATACTTGACAAGAACACCTGCTTCCGTGCATTTGGCATTGGCAGCCAGGTCCTTTTCACATAAAGTCACAAATTGAGAATAAAGTTCCAACCCTTTTTCTTTTTCAATGTTTGCATGGTACTGCATCTTTCTTCCCTTCAGCTTACCACCCAGGGTAGCCTGTGGTATGATGAGCACGTTGCCTGGTAAATCAAGGACAGATACGTACTCTCCACTTTCATTTTCACTTAATTTAACATTCAACAGTGTGTTTACTGCAAATAAAAATAAAACAAAAATTAGTGGAACTGAAGTAAATTAACCTGGACCTAATATAACATCAAAAAACCAGATTTAAGACTCATCAAGATACTGCAAGATAGGAGAAATGATTGAAGTAAAAGAAGCTAACAGAACAGAAACATGGACAGTCAAAAAATACCATTAACCAGCTAAGATGTCAGAGTATTGTGAAGAATATGAAGGATATTTATATGAATATAATACATCTAAAGAGTTATTTGAGGGGGACAGTGGCTGACTGTCTGAACTCATATAGTTTATTATAGTTGGAGCTCCCCAGAGGAGCCCAGGATCCAATTAGCGACCCTAAATTATTTGTGTGGTACTCAGGCAATGTTTACAGAACTCTGTACATTTGTAGGAGATAAGGCCATCTTCAGTGCACTCTGGAGATGTTTCTGTCCTGACTTGCTTTTTGTTCTGGTTGGAGAAGTTTGCAGCAGGATCCAATGCCTAACTGATACTGCTGAAGCCTCAGGCTCAGCACTTTGGTCTCATGTGGAGTGAGTGCCATTCAGCCTTCCACTTGGAGATGTGCAGCTGTCAGCTTGTCTTTTGAAAGAGGAGGCAGGCAGGAAGGTCAGAGATGCAATTTAACCCATAAACTGCAATGTGTAAACTTGCAAACAGAATTGTTGCATTTACTAGCATCATATTTTCCAGTGTTTCTACAACAAATCAAATAAATCCCCCAAATGTCCTCCAACTCTTTCAAAGCTGTGAGGGTACTAGTCATCTCATGAAAGTCTAAATGACAACAAAAAACTCATTTAAACAGTCTCAAAACGTACTAAGAAAAAGTATTCCTTAAGACAGACACTTAAGGAGGATGGTGGGAGAAGAATCTCCTAACAGGAAAGAGAACTTTCTTTTTCTGTCCTCTTTCAGCTGCCACACAGCTGAAAAGGTGATTACTCTCAAGTATCACACACATGGAATTCTCACGAGCACAAAATCAATTTTCATATCATACTGTTTTAAATACAGTCAAAGATTTCAACTTAGTTTATTGTCACAGAAAGACTGTGCCCTTGAACACCAAGAGCTGCTCTCAGCATTTTCAATAGCACCTGTGCTTGCACACTGCCAGGTCCTTCTGCTGGTCCCAGCATGTAGCTTGAAATAGACTATTGTTACATGACCTTTTGTGAAACTACCACTATCAGCAAGCCACAAAAAGGGGGCATTTTTATGTGGAACGTGCATCATCATTGGATTCTCCAGGTGATCCAGTGCTACTGATGGAAGAAAAGAGGGTGAAGAAATGAAATAAAAGTTAAAAAAAAAAGAAAGAAAAACAAAAAACAAGTCAAAACTACATTGAATGAAGGCAGACAAAAATCACTACCATTTGACCTTATTCACAGCATCATCTCCACTTGAATGTAAATGTTAAAGTGCATGCAGAGAAGACAGAAAGAATACAGATACTGCTGTTATCACTCGTGAACCAGAAGAGTGCACTTGAAAGACTAACAGGGTATGTAGCATCTCTGAAATGAGATGGGAAGGACAGTTTAGATATCCACCCTACTCCCTCTGCTGGCTATAATTTTAAATATCCTGCGCATACACTGAGATCAGAATTAAAATACTTCTTAAATCAAGCCGTGAATAACTTGAAAACAGTCTTCTCTAAGTTCAGTTCTGTCCTGGACTGAAGCTGTTGCCTGATACATGTAATATGTGAAACAGTAGGTGTTGCACTTTCTCTGTTATCATTCCGTGTGAATTGATTTTCTAGCAAGGTTGATCATGAGCAGGCAGACAGAAAAAGAGATACAAACAGCTGTCAAATGAAATATGACCAACCAAGCTGTTCTTTTAGCCAGCTGATTGATTTGGAGTGATGCTATTTGATGGCTTTTTGACTTCTAGTCTAAACAGTTGACGCCTTCTCTGCCTCTATCACTTAATTCTTTTTCAAGCAATACAAGAATTTATAAAGGTTATATCATACCAATTTTTGGAACAAGATCTTCATCAGCACCTTTGAAGAAGCATATGTAGATAACAAGCCCTCTCTGGATCTATGAAAGAGTATGGAAAAATATATCAATGTTTCTCACTGCCCACCACGTAGGCTTATCATTAAATCCTGTACAAAAAATTACAAGACTACACAACAACAAAGTTCCCAAAAGCAGTCTTAGTTACTTCCTATAGCTTCAGACATCAAATTTACAGGCTTATGGAAGCTTATGACATGCATGCTGATTATCTGCACAACGCTGCTACACACAATTAAGCCAATTCATTAGCTCCATGGGAAGCCAAGTTTAGTTAGAATGTAGCAGGTACAGTATTACTGTACACAAGGTGACAAATGAATTAGAGTACTTAAATACAGAATAGAGTACTTAAATACAATATTTTAATAAAATATTAAAAAGCTTAAAATATTTAAGCTTTTTATCTATTAAGCATACGGATAAAGTATTTTTGAGTATGAATTATAACTATTTTCGAATATGACAAATACTATGGGATTTGTCATTGAACTGTATTATATTTTGATGTTAAAACTAACCCAGTACAGGATAATTCTGACAAAACACAAGGTCTGTTAATTAGATTTAAATATGATGACTGATTTAAATACGATGGCCAACAATTATGAAGCTGTTCAGAATATTATAAAGTTATCAGAACTATAATTTATCAGTTTGGGTGAAATCTTTTTGATGAAATGGGACCTTTCCCCTGATCTGTACAGAGTAAAGGATATGCCACATCTTAAGAATTCAAATAGACTAGTTTTAAGAACTACCTATTTGAGGATGGAATTAGGTCGGTACTGAGGAGAAAGGATAAAGCTATTCCTTCGTAGCTTTTTTACTCCCTGGTTTAATTCACAAAGAATACATGTGCCAACCTGCGCTTTGTTAAGATAAATGATAGGCTCTGCAGCCAACAGCAATGCTGTGTCATGACCAAGTATATGTGAATGTTTTAAGCTCTTTGAAAAAAAAAAAAAAAAAAAAAAACAAAACCACGAAAAACAGAAGGCATACAATATCCACATGCACACAATATCAAAAAACAAAACAAAACAAAACAACCACCCAACCCTCTCACCACTGCTTTGTCAAGAATAAGAATCCTTACATTCCTATTAGAAGGAAAATAAATGTCAGCTTACAGTAACTAAGAAATACTAGCTAAGAGATACTAACTAGATTGGGGCGGGAAGAATTCGTAACTGTCAATGTTATCAAAGCAAAAAAGATAAGAAATATGAGGAGTTTCTTAAAAAATAAAAAAAAATAAAAAGAAAAATCTCAACACTTTCTCTTCCTTTCTCTTTTTATTTACTCTCTTTTCTTTGAAAGATAAAGGTTTTTGGTAAGGAAAACTATACACATGAGGTTTATCCTTTTGTTATTGTGGAGATTGAACAAAATGCTCAAGGCAATGACTGATGAGAGCTATGCCTTCTTAGCTATTTTTCTAGTTGCTAACTTCTGGAAAAAGAGAATATTCTTTGTAGCTGAAATGTCACACACAGAGATTCTCTCAAAAGCTATAAATGGCTCCTTTCAAAACTCATTTCGACTACTGCAGAATATTATACAGCTTTCTATTCCCAAATGATTGCCATATTTCATAAACACTGTAAGAAATTTGATGGCCTGAACCTCAAATGGCATTTCAAACTCTCTCTTCAAATTAAGGAGAGAAATATAGGCTGCCAAAGGTTAGATAGTCTTATATGTTTAGCTAAATATTAGTTCCAGAAACTGACTACCATCAAGATATTAATAAAGAATAATAATGCACACTTACCTACTAATAAATTCTTTATGAAGTAGGTAAAATACATTTACATTGTATATATCTTACCACTGAATTAGAAATAAGTGACTAAGCTATACTGCACACCTCACAGATTATTCTATTTCTGAGACTTGTGATAGTCTCTGTACAGTTTCACATATGGAAGCAACAATATCTGCAAGAAGCTCATTTAAAAAGACAAAAAGGTAAATAAAGTGACATTTAGAAGTCCTACGGCCAGATAGCTAGAAACATTAATTATTTGTCAGCCTCTCTCATGATTAGCTGCCTAATTTTGAATGTACTTTTTATCACAGAGTGAGACATACTGGTTTCAGTGTCTCACAGCAATTAGACAGGAGATTCTATTTTTATTGCATGTTTATGATTTCTAGAACACTTTGCAACCATGTTACAGTTGAAACTTATGGTTTAAACTGTGATTGTAAACCGTGGTTGAACACTATTTTCAACATGTTCAACCGCATTTCAACCTCCTGTTGTATATATATATATGTTTAAAATTCTTTAATTTTCTTATTTAAAATTCTTTAATTTTCTTAACTGAGTAAATGTAAAACGGCATGCAATTTCAAGAGCTAATCTAACATTAATGCACATCAGTCCTCACATCTCACACCAATGTTTCAGATGTCCTAAGACATCCCAGACATGTTGCCAGTTAAGGAACAGGAACAGGTAAACCTTTGGAACCAAAGCAAAACCATTGCCAATGCTGAAGGTCCTCTGTTACCTAATGAAGTCTAGCTGACAGCTCTTCAGAGCTATATTGAACTCAGTTAAAGTCAAGCAAAACAACACAAATTAGAAGGTTACCAATTGAACATGCTGATAAGCAAACAACCACTACAAAGAACTTACATAGTGACAGGCAGGCAGTTGGGCAGGGAAATTGTGCTGTGTGGATGTGCTGTTATCAGTAAAATGCCTACATAAATAAACCAGCTAAGCAAGTTACTCTGCAACACAAGCATTTACGATACAACTGTCGTAAGTAATCAGCAGACCAGGCAACCTGCATCAGGAAGGGCTGAAGCATCCAAAGCATCCAGCCCCTATGGCCATCCATCCAGCCTCACCAACCTCAGCAGCCTCCAAATGTCCTTTTTAGCTTTTTTGGCAGGATCAACAAATAACGAAGACCTCTGCCCACCCTCCTAACATTCACCTGTTTTTTGCAGGATTTCATTAGCAAAACATAAATATAGTCTGCAAAATGTCATCTCAACATGCTTTTCAGCAAAATGTAATGCAATTCATAATGAAAACAGAGGTGCTTTGCAATCCACAGAAAGCCATTTTGCAAAACTAACTTACATGAATTATTCTTTGACAGTTCCGTTTCAAGTTCAGATTCACTACCCATTGAGAAGCTTTATTCATATTTCATGCATTCTGCTGCATCGAAGAGAGACTGCATAATCTACCATGTGCTGGAGAACAACCCGCACCCGGTATTTTGCACCGTTTGGTATCTTAACCGGAAGACAAATCAGGGAAATAAGATAAGGGCAGGATGGGTTTCAGTGCAGCAAGTGTAGGAATTACACTTTTTAGCTGAAGATTCATTTTACATTTCTTTTCTCCCACAATTGTGAAATACTCCAAATCTCATCTCATTTTTCTCCTACGTTTAGAAGGGGAGTTCATTTTCTTTCCTCCAAAGTATTTTGCTGTATACATAAACGTTTAATGGATCCTATCTCACCAACATGTCTCCATAAACAAGGCATCCCATCTCTGGTAATCCTCAGCAGGTCAGAAAAATACAATCATGAAAATATAAGGAGGAGCAATACAGATAAAATGCACACACCTACCCTTCTTCCAGATAAAGAACATTCAGTCTAAAGTTCCTAAAGTACCTGCAGGGGTCTTTTAAAGCTCAGAAGCTATTCATAGCCACCTACCTAATGTGCTATTTATAGTACACGAGAAGCTTCTCCAGGTCGGGACCTACTTTTAAGTTGTTACAGGTCACTAAGCATACACTGGTTTACATAAATAATAGTTTCCAAGGTCTGTATTTCTTTATTTTTGGACTCGTGCACATATATGGACAGTAGCATTATCCTATGAGAAAGTGTGAGAAGCAATGATTCCTTTTAATGACCTCTAAAGTAGTCATACTGAAGGAACCATGAGGTTTCCATCGCTCTTGTTACAACAGACTTCCCTTAAAAAAACAGGAGAGATTCATAAGTACCAGTGACAAGTATTATTAAATTTCATGTCTAAAAAATATCTGCTGCTCATGCTGGCCAAATCTCATGCAGATTCCTTCCGTGTGGTTACGTTTTTCAGCTCTATTACTTTCCCAATGATTTTGGTTAAGACCTTTAAAACTTCAAGTAAGAGATATAAACAGAATAAATCTGTTTAAATTATGCTGTTAAATTACTGCCTTGTAACAGATTTATTCATGGTGTACAAAAAACAAAACATATGCCTCTTTTTGGACAGCTGGAAAGACAGCAAGCACAATGACATTTCTGTTTTTACCTACAAGATCTACAATTATTTCCAAGATTAGCAAACTAGAAATAGGATATTGCTAAGTTAATTTACACTGTGCTGAGCAGCCTTCACTATATTCCTTATACTGAGAGGCTAGTAAGGCCTTCAACCAAACATGACATCTGTGAGATGACACATATTTTCTTTAAGCAGAAGATCTGGCTTTCCAGATCAGACTGTGCAAAGTAGGTCTTAAAGATCCATCCGCCTCTTTTGAACAAGGAGAGAAACATTTCAAGAAAAATTTGAAAGTCATACAGTGGAAAGATCAAGGGATAGAAGTTTTGTATTTCAACTCTCTTCAGGTTTGTTGAATGAACTTAGAAGCCCTTTCAACATACCACAATCTTTACCTTAAAAAAGTTGTATGAATTACTACATTTAACCTCTTCAGAAAGACGAAAGACCAAACTAAAAAACCATAAAGGCTAAATGGTTGAGACCTATATCAATAATTTACTCTAGTGCAGGTAATGCATAAACAGCGACAACAACGGCAGGACACACCCCAAACAGCAGCCTTCGTGCTTTGGTAAATAGCCCTGGCCACTATGTATGCTGCCTAGCCGTAGGAGTCTAGAGGCCTACCTACCTACTGTCCCCAACATATGACCATGGGAAGAAAAAAGGAAAACTATAATGTTTCCCTCGAGCTTCATTTTTGGTTATCAGTCCGGCAAAAATAAAAATCAGAACTACTACCACCGCAGTCACATTACTCTGCCTGGCCTTTATTCTTTAAGTGCACAGTATCACGCATCTGAAAAGAGGTACACACCCCCCAAGAGGTACACACTTCCATTATCCTGTTGTTAAAATTAAACCCTTTTTTTTTTTTTTTTGCCTGTTTTTTCTTTGCCTGGGTGGTGGAGGGAGAAGAAAGAGAGAGGTTTGGGGAGAAGACAGCGGCACTGAAGCTCCACCAGGCACCTTGCTTGCATTGACAGATGATGGGGTATTTTATTCCAGGTTTTCCTGTTAGGTTTTTTCCTGGCAAGGTTTTGGTATTGAGGCTCTGCAGGGGTGGCCTCTGCAGGAGGAGGTCATGGCCCAGACACAGTCAGCTCCACGGCAGACCCAATGCAGGACACACCTGAGCCCACCTCTGTTAGAGCGTATTTAAGAAAGGGCAGAAAATGCCAGCGAGGGAACACAAACATCACAAGAGTAGGAGGTGCTCCATGGTGGAGCAGCCACGCTCCTGAACGGATCCCCATGCTGGTGTGTAGGAAAAGAGTGAGGAGGGGTAGGAGAAACCGACCCCAAGCTGCCGCGTCCCTTGTCCCCTCATGAAGGGACTGAGCGTAACTTGTGCTGACAACATGTGGGTAGGAGAGGACCCAGGAGTGGAGACTGGGTGAGGTGTCTGAAGTGAAATTTAGCCTGCAGAAAGAGGAGGGATGTCTAGATTTTTTTTTTTCCTTCTCCTCCCAATACCCGAACTGCTAAGTAAGTATTTGATAATTATCAAACTACCAAGCTAAATCCGTTTTGCCCATGACAGCAACAAGTGAGTGATTCCCCCGCCTATTCTTTCGCCTATAGTTGTCGCGCCCTTCCTCCCTCGTTGGACCAGGGAGCTCCTGTAGGGGTGCCGTGGGGCCACCCGTCACCCAGGGCTCACTTACACCCCGGAAACTCTCCGAGGGATAAATTTACGCAGAAACAGCCCATTGCAGGGCAGTTACCACGAGGATTACGCATTAAGAAGCATTGACCGCGGATGGCGAGGAGAAGCGGCACCGAGAGCTGCTCTCCGCCTGGAGCGCCCTCTCTACAGCCGGCCTCATCCTTTCGCCCTGTCCGCCGCCGGGGGAAGAAGGGCCGAGCCCTGAGCCCTGCGAGCCCATTACCTCCACCCACTCGGCCTCGGAGCCGTTCTCGGGCGGCCGCACCTGCAGCCGAGCGGACAGGCACTGCTGCAGCATGGCTCGGGCCAGCGCCGGCCGCGCCGCCGCCATGTCGGGCCCGGCGTTCCGCGGCGAGAGGCGGCAGGCGGCGGAGCGCCGCATGAGGGCGGCGGCGGCGGGGCGCTGCCCGGGGGCCGGGCGAGGAGCCGGGGCCGGGCGGCAGCGGGCGAGGGCAGCGCTGTTCCGTTCCTTTTCCGGGTGAGCGACGCCTGGGCCCTGTCGCAGGGGGAGCGCCCCTGTCGCGGGGCGCTCGGGTCGCGGCTCCTCGGGTTGCTCGGAAGCAGGCTGGGCCTTGCTAAAAGTTGGAGAGAGGGCCAATGAATGCCCTGCCCTTTGCAAAGGGGAAAATAGGGCTTGTGGTTTGTCAACTCTATCCGAAGAGGGGACAGGTAACGAGGACGCAAGGGTAGAGCTTCAGAACCAAGTATTGCGACTTGTGCTTAACAGTGCCCTACAGCTAGTAGGAAGCTGCCTGCTGTTTTGTTTGAGTGGATGAGAAATAAGAAATCTGCTTGTCTTGTGGGGGAATGTGGTAAGCTTGGGGTAAAACTAGCATGCTGTGTAGTTTCTGCATGAGAACGAAAGGCCATGGATTACCAGTATAAATACTGCTTGTCACACCTTTAAAAAAAAAGTAGTGGTTATTTGAGTTGATGGAGGTCCCATGCTGGAGCCCTACTTTTCAGCAATGCTGTTTCAGAGCAGAGGGACCAGAAAAAAACACAGTTATACAAAAGGGGGCTGTGTAGGTAGGGTCCAGAATTAGGACCCAAAGAAACACAGTTCTGAAATGAGCATCCATAACAAAAAAAAGTTAAAGTATTGCAACTGTTTTTTCTATTATTCTTCAGGTTTGCGGCTACATACCGTGACATTCATCGAACAGCTGCTAAATCAGAAGTTCTGTCTTCCTCCTGTCTGTGAATTCTGATGGACAGGTTTTGAATAACCCTGGCTACAGCAAAGTCAGGACAGAGTGATGCAGGTTGCAGTTCCTTAGAATTCATTTTAAGACTGAAGATTTTATTTTCAAAATAATTTTGTTTTGTTTTTGTTTTTAAAGGTAAAACGTAGCAACATCGGTAAGAGACTGGATTTTATTATCTGGCCTCAATCATGAAGTAAGATGACTGCAGTTAACTGTTGCACAGCAAGGGGCAATGTGCACTCATTAAATAGCCATTGTTACACATAGGGGTATATTCAACTAATGTTATTTTAAAATAACATTCTCTTTTGCATTAGGGTTCTGTGAGGTTGCTTGTTCTAAAGCAAACCTTTGTGAAAAAAAGAGGAAATCTCACTAGGTGGTTAGTGGATAAACTAGCTCATTTTTGCTAGCTGTAGGGTATTGTTAAGTGTGAGCTATTTTTATTTAAACTCGGCTAATTTTATTTAAAATGCCTTCTGTTCATTTACTCTAAAGCTGTTTCCCCAGACTCATTAAGAAGAACTTAATGAGGTAGAAAATCATTTAAAATTATTTTTTCATATATATTTGTGATATAAATTGATTGCTAAGGAAAATAGATATTATTACAGTCTATGAGCAAATTATATAAGAAGAATATAAAGGGATATTAAGATACAAGGATATTAATTGTTCTTTGTTGTGATACCATTATTTATGCCAGGCTTTGATGCAAAACATTTATTCATATGTAAGTTTTAAAAAATATGCTTGTGAACCAGTGCACAGAAAAAATAGTATGCCATCATTGCTTGTGTAATTCTTGATCTAATTATGTCAGATTTTCCTTGGAAAAACAAATTCATTTTGTTGTAACACATCTTGCATTTCTTGAATCTTGTTTGGCCACAGTTAGGTGGAAGATCTCTTTTGTAAGCCAAAGAGCGGGGTAAATATATATTGGTTAAATTTTGAAGTTTGGATTAAATCTGGATTTTTTTAAAATTATTTTTTTAAGGAAACAAACATCTGGACACCTAGAGAATATATCAGTTATTATATCAAAGACATTTTCATGCATTTTTTGGATTTGATAGCAGTCCCAGAGTATTTATTGTATACTCTCTACTTCTTGTACCTGCAGCAGAGAAGTATGTATTTTGAGACTGGCTGTATCCAGAAGACATTTATTGTTATTTTCACATCAGTTCTGTTCAAGAGGGGCAGATGGCAGTACGAACCAATTATCACAAAATTCTAGTGGACATGCATTTTTCCTTATCCTTAGTTTTAATGGTCATACATATTTCATGTGCATTTAATGGAATGTTTTATTTTGTGAAGAGAGGGGGCGGTGCTGCGAGCTCTGCCTCTGCTGGTACTCAGGTTTCTCCTGTTTATCAGAGGATGAAATGCTAGAGGTCTTTCAGGACCGAAATGATCTCAAATTGTCTTGTATTCTTCCCTAGGGATGTTTTTTTTGTCAGTAATAACTTTGGTGTTACGTGCCACTTGGCAGGGGCAGTAGCTGACTGGAGCTTTGAAGAGACAAGATGCGTCTTAGAAGTTGTTCCTCTCTCTATGGTGTTTGAAACCCTAATCAAAGGTTTTTCAAGCAGCTATCACATCAACAGAGTGCCCCTAGGTAGTGTCATCTGTCTTGAAGAGAAACTATATAAAGCTGCAGCCTGGTGCTTAGATAGCAAAGATACAAAATAGGTTATATCTTGGTAGAATTGCCTCTTGTGGGAAAGACATAGTTGAAAGGGCACAGGGTGCCAAGAGAAGAATTATATTTAAATGTTCAATTTTATCCATTGTCCAGCGTGGAACTCTCTCTTCGCACATGTACAGAGAGGAGGAAAAAAAAAAAAGAGAAGTAGCAGGGCATGCATAGGGAAAGAAAGAGTACTTACTTAAATCACTCAGAAACATTTAGTAAGGAATCACAGGTGGATGCTTCTACTGCTGTGAATGTTGAGACAGAACTGATGGATTCTGCTGTGACAGCTAGTAACGGTTGGCGTTAGAAGACTCTTTCATCATCACAGATGACCAGGAAAGTGAAATTTGCAAATCAGTGACATGGCAAATCTTCATCACATGAGATACAGAATATAATACAAAATAATTTGTAACATGAGATTAATGTTTAAAGTATATTTGCTTGCTTACCATGATTACCTAAAGGAAGTAGGAATGCTATTAATCGTGGTTTCTTTCTCTACATGTGCCATGCATATTCATTTTCCTGTGATATTTAGCTATTGTACTTTTACCTGTTTGGGTGTCTGCTGCACCAAACATTTGTTTCTGCATGACTGACAGACATTAATTTTAAAAGGACTTCTGTTGGTTCCATTGAAGCAGGACACAGAGCAGTGGGAGTAGCCTACTTACGGTACCATGCGGTCTAATTTTAACACTTTCTACTGGTTAGAAGAAGTACAGTATTTTTTTTTTTTTTTCACAGAACTGAGGTGATCTAATAAGCTACCTGTCCTGAACCTGTGTTGTACAGAGCCAACCCTGGGTTTTAACACAGCCCTCTCAATTCTGGAATTCAGCAGAATATTGTATAGAGCTACCCAACTAGCTCTGAAAGGAGTTGCTGAAAGGTGAGCAGTTTTCTGCTCTGGTTTAGGAATGGTAGAGACTGATCCCTGCGAGCATATTCATGTGTATTTGCACTTGCTCTCCCAGTCCCTGAACTTGGTATCTGGGTTCTGCTTAGCATGAGTGCATGGAAACAACTTGGATGTAGGACAGTTATCGAACCAATGAGCCCTTCCACAGTGGCAGAAACACCTCCAGCAGTGCTGAAGAAATAAGCACCCACCCAGCCATGAAAGGCTAGCTCTACAATCACAGGGCCCAGACCAACTGGGAGGAGTAGAAGTACTGAAAAACAGTCTGCAACTGTGCAGGCCATTAGTTATCGCTGAGCAAGCTCAGTATTTCCACACAGGCCATCTGTGATCAGAATAACTCGGCTTCAGATTTTTGTGCCCCATATGGAAATCCTGGCCACGTAGGTCCTGCAATTTTTATGTCCTGCATTCAGGGCTGGTTCAGTTCAGACCCCAGGTGACTCCAAGTGTTTGTGTTGTGCTCCACGGCCCCTTTATTATTGGTCTACATTATGCTGGATACCACCCTCTAGCTGTGCCATATGAAGGAATTAAAATCTGTTCCCTTGCAAGGTGTTGCTACGTTACCTCTCTTCACCTTATAAATGCTTTTGCAATAGCAATTACTACGAGGGAGGTGCATTTTAATACCATAATACCCCAAATAATGCCATTTCTTTCATTTTCAGTGAGAGTTTGGTGGTAGTTTGAGGACATTCCTATGGGCAAAAATATATGAACATCTTTCAGGAGCTGGAACTTGAATTTTGCATGTTTTCAATGGATGCCATATAAAGAATTACCAGAGTATTGGCATAAAACCTTATGTTATTATTTAAAAAAAAATAGGTGAATTGAGACATGACTCTTTTTACTCCTTTGACAAACACTGTGAAAGGTCATTTATTATTCTTTATGTACCTGAAGGACTCCTTGCCTCCAGTTACTGTTGAGTGTGCTGGCATAATCAGGCTGTGTGTCTTTTTTTTTTTTTTTTTTGCATTTATATGTATGACTTTCAAATGAAACTCTTAACCACAGCTTCAGGCCAAAAGCTTTTTCTCCTTGAGCCACAGCCCCTATCATTTTTTCTCCTCAGGCATACTGATCCTTAGCTAGTCAGGAAAGCATGCACACCAGTGATAGGTCATTAGGAAATTCTCTGAATAACGAACCTCTGAAGTCATCCCCAGTGCTATTTGCCATGCATCATGATAAAAACTGGGAAAGTCTGAGGAGGCACTAATTACATGCTTGGTCTGTCATTTATCAGTTGCTGAAGCTGTTGTTTCCAGAACACAACAGCCTCTTTTTCAGCAGCATCATTCAACAAGATTGCCAAAGCTCAGTAAGCCAAGCAAGGCTGACAAATTTTGGCATTTAATTCTCTTCAGTGGAAAATCATTGCATTACAAAACAAATAGGTATCTCTTTTTGCCATAACATGGCATCACATGAAGATACAGTAACGTTGGTCTACAGGCTTGTCTTAAAATTGTATTTTGGAAACTCATTCCATTGAAAGAGAACAAAAGGCAGAGGTAGTAACTGTACAACTTTCATCTACAATCAGCCTTTCATTTTTAATGGTTTGTCCCAGTTAATGCAATACTGTATATAATCCTTTCATGATTTTAACCAACATAAGTAGCAGGTGATCTTGTTTCCCCTCAGGTCTTGTGGAAAAAAAAAAAGCAGATAAATAATAGAAGACTGTAAATTCTAATGAATATTCCTTGAGTCAAATAAGATAATAGACCATGTGTCAAGAAATAATGTGGCTTCCTGCTATGAATTCCAGTGTGGCTTAACATATTTCAAAGACCTTCCGGTGTCAAGAATTGTTTTTTAATATTTAATTTTCACACTTCCTTAAAGCATAGATTTTTCAATGCATGTTTCTGAACTCATTGGGGGTGAGATGATTTCTTTACTATTTGATACCTCAGAAGCACTGCAATGATGAAAAGGACATTTTTCATATAATCTTTGATTTTTTTAAGCTGCCAAAGGGTCACACTTTCTTTCTTTTACAGTAGATGCTAAATAGCTGCTACAGAGTAGAAGGAAAACACTTTATCTTTAATATTTGATGTTTTAATAGGATGGAAAAAATGGTATTTGGTATAATTTTTTTCTAAAAGAACTTTTAATTTCACAGATAATTTTTGGAACCGCTGGAGGCTTATATGTATATGAATAACAGGGTAAAACAATTACTCTGTAACTTGGGATATTTTAATATCAATTAAAGATATTTAATCTTTCCCTGGATACTCTGTTGCCCATAGGGCAAAAAATAATCGTTTCTTCATACTGACAATCTGAGTGAGATTCATGTCCAGATTAAAGCAACTTCATTTTGGTGCCCACAAATAAATTGTAGTGCAAATATGAGGTGTTTTAGCTCCTGTCACAGAAAAGGCATCTAATACACTCTGAGGCTTAGAGAAGGACTCAGCTCACCTTCAGGTAAATCTCTAGGCTACATCTAGAAGTTCATCAATAGCAGGAAATATCCTCGGACACTGTAATACATCTTTGCTTTTAATGGTTCCTGTCACACTTTTGGCCATGGTTAACTCACTGCTAAAAAAATTTCTTGTCCCAATTTAGCAATTAAGGTTGGCCAGAGCCCATCTTCAAGAGGTCTGTTGCATGATGCCATGCTGCTTTGGACAGTGGGATAATTTTTATAAGATGAACATGGGGTTTCTGTGCTGACTGGCATCAGTGGCAGAGAACAATCCCAGGAACATTCGATTTAGCACTGTAGATGTAGCTACGGTCGTCAGTCAGCTGAAGAGTTCTCTAAATACTGTCAACTACATAAGCAGATGCCTATGCTTAGACAACTATTTCAAATGTCTTCATACCTGTCTTTACAAGTCTTAAACTGAATCTCTCCATTGCTGATTTCAGTAGTTTGGTGAGACTAGCAATACAGATTGTGTCTGGGAGCTCAGAGCTGAAAGCATTTTTACCCCAATCCCCTATGTGGGGATGTGAAAGGGTGCAGAAGTAAAGGGTACAAGTTGCTGAGCCGGGACTGTATCAGCTTTTAAACTGTTGTGTCGCTCTGGATCACTGGGCAATACCTCCCCGTGCAATTTGCCTGTTCTATACAGCGCTGCTGGTACCAGGGAGGCAATTTTGAGGCGCTGATATTTGACGTGTTGAAAGGTAGTAGTATCTGAGGGTCAGAATGGAGTGTGAGGGATATTTGAGACTACTTTTTTACATGAAATCAGAGCTGCTTTGATTATTGTTCTGTACTTCTGATGTGTTTTGCCTATTATGCTTTATCAGTCCTGTCTGTCCAAAATAAGCATGGAGCATGAATGAGGAAAGCCCTTTGGAGAAGGGATTGTGTCTCCCAAGCCATTGGAAATGCACAGGTACCTGATTTTGACTTGATTCTGTCTGGGCTTTGGATACTGTCACAGCACCAGCGTGAAGTAACAGGAAAAATACCAAGGAGAGAGAAAGTGACTTATTATAAAAACGTAATAGAAATCCATATTACATTCTGTTTACCTTGTAAGGCCTTATTTAACTTTTGTCATAAAAAACATTCTGTGCTTTTTGGCAATAATAGCAAAGTTTGAGTTACATAGAGCAGGCTGTCAAAAACTATATTGCTCCCATTCAAGTACAAGCATCTGAAGAGTGAAATACAATTGCTAGTCAGTACATGGCAACATTACAGGAGTTGAAAAGTAAAATAAAACAAAATCCAGCCGAGACCATAGATAAGGTTTAGGCTGACAGAACTTACTACTTCCACTTGGAGTTTGGGCTTTCTCAGCAGCAGCACTGCAGGACGTGGCTTTGCTTCATCTCCCTGATGCATTTTGTCTGTTGCTGCGTGTGTGGGGACGAGGCTGATCTCTTCCCTTAGGGGGAGCAGAGCAAAAAGCCTCGAGTAGCAGCCCTGAAGGTCTGAGAAATCCAGCAAGTTTTGTGCGAAACTGAAAAGTTACTGAATGGGCCAGAAGTTCAAGCACTGTAGCAATTGAATATGGAC
Organism: Oxyura jamaicensis; assembly: GCF_011077185.1. Taxonomy (NCBI): domain Eukaryota; kingdom Metazoa; phylum Chordata; class Aves; order Anseriformes; family Anatidae; genus Oxyura; species Oxyura jamaicensis. Next base: position 11,334,871 of record NC_048897.1, on the reverse strand, counting down.
AGTTGGCGCTGTCCTGATGATGAAAATATCTCAAGCCATTTTGCTCCGAATTGGGCTTGGAGGGTGGTAGCAAGTGCAAAACTGCCTGATCCCTACTGGTATAGGCATGTTTTCATTGGGGTATCCCTTGAAACTAGTTCGGCTGCTTCCCTCACCACTACTAAGAGGATGGTCTAGACATCATTGCTCTGAGTGGCTAAAAATAACATTCAATTTCAAGAATAGATGGGTTAATATCCATTTCTTTTTCTCTCATTCTCTCTAGAATATAGTGCTGAGCCCTCTTATATAAACATTTTTATACTATACATGTGTCTATGTGTATTATTAGCCATTACAGAACCTTTCAAAGTTGGCTGTACTAAAGAAAAAAAAATGTTTTTAATGCTTATATGATAGGCTTTTTATAATAGGATTTTAATTCCCCTGATTATCACAGCAGCCATTGTCTTCGCTGTTCTACTCCTGGTCTAAATTCATCTTGAGTATGGGAGATCAGAAGTAGGTATACAGGATTTCAGATGGGATTTCACCATGTCCAGTTCAACTGAATCAACAGCATCCTCTCTGTAGGAGAAACAGTATTTCTTCAATGTTCTTCAATACAAGAGCAAAGAGGAAAGATGTTCTGTTTCAAAGGTCAGATTGCATAATGTAATTCAAAAGATAGTAGTAGAGGATATTGCTTGATACATTTTGAAAGCAACTCAGATAAATGAAGTCTAAGTACTGTAATGGACATAATGTTAAATGTGTGAAAGGGATGGTGATAACATCTGTAATAACAGACATTTTAGTGGTCTGCTTGCTCTAGCATTGGATCCATATTTAGGTATTACGGGACATTAAAAAAGTAAAATGTTTAGTTTAATATCTAGTAAAACTTCTGATAATTAGCACTAGAAAACTATCATGCAGAATAAATGTGAATATGTACCTAATTAAAATGCCTAAGTAAGGAAAATACAATTATACAACTGACCTTGCTATCCTTTAAATGCCAGTTATCCATGGCTACGGATATGACCGTGACTCAGTAGGTGACAGAACAAGACAGAGATCAGACAGAACAGCTGAAGCCAATGAAACCTCCTTTCTCTAATGGCTTTCGTAAGTCCTAAGTGTGAGCTAATATGCCAAGCACTGAATTCAATAATCATTTAGTGTCAAAACAATTTTGTATTTTCTATCAATAGTTCCTCTATTTCCTGTAATACTGTTATATTTCCTCATTCCAAAGCCTGATTAAATTGGTATTTTAAAGGCTACAGTGCAGTCCTTTAGTGGCAGTAATTAGAAGAATATAAATTAAATTTATTTCTGTGAGAGTTGATTTTTAGACCTTACTTTCGAGATCCATAGGCCAGGAGCTTTCATGATTGATTTACTAGAAAATTGTCTATGTCTGAGTCCATTACAACGAGAGACCTACTTAACTTTGTTGTAGGAAACTGGACCGAGTCCCTCCTCCTCCGTATGCCCTAGGAGCTGGGATGGAAAAGAAATAAAAAATATATTTTGAGAACTGAGAGGAGCTTGCTTCTTGCATACGTTAAACTTCAAAAGTGCTTTGGTTTAGGCTGTATTTTCCTTGGTCTAAGCTTGCTATAAAGGAGAAAATAGGCAAGTTATAAACATGCCTATCTTAACTGTCTATGCAAGGAATGTCAGCTCTGTTCTGCCTAAATAAACCCGCTGTTTGGCTTAGTGTCATTAAAAAATCTGAGGAACTTTTTTTTTTTTTTTTTTTTTTAATTTTGGATAAGTAATAGTAACACGTGAACCCAGAAGATTAGAGATCAGGAACTTTAGATTACATTCATGGACCTGTCTCTGGCTGAGTGCAAAACCATGGAGAAGAATTGCTTTCCTTCACAGATGTGGATTAACGAGAGAAACAAACATTCCAAGAATTAGCTGCTCTGCCTTCACAGTTGTGAAGTGCCTCGTATTTTTACATGTGCTTCAAAACAATGTAAAAAGCATTCTTGGAGCTTACTTAAGGAATGGGTTATCAATTTGCATAAAAAAAAATACTGTGTTTTTCATTTTGTTGAACTATTGAAAAATCCAATATGGAATTTTGGAAAAATACAGAGATTGTCTGTAGTTTCCATAAAGACTCATGTCTGGCAGTAAGATCTTTGTTAATTTTTGGTTGCATTTTCCTGGACTCATAATTTAGCCCTGTATGTGAACTGTAATGGATGATGTCACACAAACAAGGTACACCATTGCTTTCGAGTGTTAAAATTTAAATAGAAAGCCCAAAGCAATTATGGTATTTTGGAGATGCCTTCTTTATTTCAGAGCAAAGTTAATCTCTTTCTCATGGCCATTGCTTCATTTCACATTCAAGATAACCTATTGCCTTATTAGCTCCTGTACTATTGCCAAAGCAGTGCTAAAATAAAAGAAATTATTAAAGATACTGAAAACTGTTCTTTCTTAGATGGCAGTTTGGAAAACTCTTTCAGCTTTCTTTTCACAAAATCAATTTTATTTTGTGCTCGATCAGAGCTTTCAAAATAAAAAAAAATTGTGAGGATTGTTGCAGTTGGTGTTAGAGCTATTCTCAGAACCAAAGGGTATACTATGGGTTTTTTGCTCTTTTTTTTTTCCTTAGTATAGACTTTATAGGGATGGATAGGTAAACTGTATGCCCACCAGTGATCCTGCATTGATGATTTCATTTCTGCGATATGCATAGTATTTTGCACTTTAACACTGCCTCTAACCACTCAAGGTAGGAAAAATAATTATGCATATTTCTTGCAAGGAAAAGGTAACATGGTTTCCCAGGGCAGTGAAGAAAAGGCCCTTGAGGTAGATCTTTAATATACTTTTAGAATTAAGCGGCTCATTGGTTTTCAGTATTCTTTTTGGTTTGGTACTAGGGTGAATTATTGGGAAACAATTTGACCTCTTCAAGTATGTGTGCTAGCTATGCAAAATATGCTCAAATGGTTACAGCACAAATGAAAGGTTGAGTGAAAATCACTTAAAGGATAGCAAAAAATGTATTTTATCATTGTAATTTTTCTCTGCCTGCTGAGCACTGGAAGAAGCCTTTGAAAATGGTGGCTTTTAGTAAAATGCCTGATTAGTGCTTTTAATAATACAAGCCAAAAATAATATTGTATGAGTGATGAAAATTCTGCCCAGTGTGAAAGGGAGGCGGTGTTTATTATAACATTTTAACCTGATGTAAGATCCCCTGATCCATTACATATTACAACACATACCAACAAAGGACACTATCTACCATGTATTTTACCTTTGAGAACTAATGGCCTGAAACTGCCAAGGTCTGAATTACTTCAATACTACCACCTAGATGAATAAGGACAATTCATGGAATCGTTGAGAACAAATTGCATCAAACCCATCACACTTCCTTGTACGGCATGGTTCCGAGCCTTGTAGACAGGAGAGAAGCAGCTGATGCTGCTCATCTTAAAGCTTTAAACAAAACTCCCATGATGTAATGAACAGAAATGTGGCTTTGGTGAAAGCTGTAGGATTGGTGTATGCTGGCTGGAAAACCAAAACACTACGGAGAACAATTAGTGGTGCTTCTGAATTACTATTACAAAGGCAAGTAAGTGGTACTGGTGCTGGCTAAATGTCTATTTGTTCTTTTAACTAATGACACATATGCTTAGCTGCAACATAGGTATTGTATTTGATGATGACGGAAACCATGACGGACCAAGATCTTGGCCAACCGCTTTGGAGATGAAGATAGGACTTGGAAAAACGACTGACAAACTGAAGAAACGCCGTAGGTGCAAAAAGAAAAAAAAACGAATCAAATCCCCCCAAACCCCAACCCCTGCGTGGCGGGCCGCAGCAGCCAGCCGGGGCACCCCGGCTCGGCCCAGCCAGGCCGAGGCGATGTTCCCTTCCTTTCCCTGCCGTCTGTAACCACGGCGGCCTGTCAGCGGGGACCGGCCGGGACCCCCCGAGGGGGCTCATCCTCTCCCGGGGGCTCTGTGAGGAGCCCTCGGGGGGAAGCGGCCATGCCGGGCCGTGCCGGGCGCTGGGGGCGGGCCGAGGCGCGGCGCGACGGCGCCATCTCAGCGCGCCCGGCGGGGAGGCGGCAGCAGCCCCATGGCCGCCGCCTGGTGCCGGGCGCTGCGCGCTGCCCGCGTCCCCTGCCGCGGGGCCAGCGCAGCTTCGTCCTGCGGCTCCGCGGTAAGTGAAGCGGGACCTCCCCGCCCAGCGGCTCAGCTTGGGGAGCGGGCCCGCTGGGGGAGACCCGCCGGGCGCTACCGTGAAGCCCCGGCCGGCGCAAGCTGGGGGCTGCCGCGGCGTGTGGGGGCTCCCGGAGCGAGGGGGGAATACGAGGCGGTGTCCCTCTATCGGAGCACCGGGAGGCAGGCGGGGTGTTGTGGAGCCGCCGGCACAGCCCCAGCTGCGGGAAGCAGTGGATGCTGGCGGTTTTCTGTGCTCCCGGCTGTTCTCCTTTTGTGCTGCCAGCTCTGCTCGCTGTGCCTGCGGTGCTGCCAGGTGAAAGGCTGCTGGGGCCGGCTGCCTCCGTAATGCTGGGTCCCGGCACGGTGGCTCTTGTTGTGACCCGGTGATGAAAATGCAGGTGGCCTCTGGCCACCGGGTGTGCTGGTTGTGGTGGAGTAGCAGCTCGTACAAGCAGGTGTGTGGGTCACGGTTTTGGCTGCAGGGATGTTCAGGGAAAGTCTGATTGCATTGAGGACCTTGAAAATCAAATAATCTGAAGCTCATTTTCAAAAGCCTTCAAATTATTGATTAGGGTTGTGGTTTAGTTTACTGCAAGCCCTGATTATTATTTTCTTAAGGTTTAAAATCAGACGCATTCAACTGTGAACAAAATGCTCTCTGGGGTCATCTTAGAACAGGCCAGGTACTGTCAGGCCAGCCTGGCTGTGAACCAGGCTCCTTCAGGGAGAGTCTGTGTGCAAAAAGTTTTTTGCACCAGTAATGAAATTATCTGGGAGCACAAGTTGGTTCATGCTTGTTAACTTTCTCTGTGAAAACTGCAGGTTTGGTACCACAATAGCAGCACTTTGGTGCATATGTGTGTCCTTGTTTTCTTTTTTATTAGTCCTCAAGCTCCAAGGATGAGGTGCTACAAGACAAACGCGCCCGGATCCTGTCACGAGGGCTGCCAAAGCAAAAGCCCATAGAAGGAGTTAAGCAGGTGCTGGTTGTGGCTTCTGGAAAAGGGGGAGTTGGGAAATCAACAGCAGCAGGTAAGGTTTTTCTTCTTTTTGTGCAGTCTGTTGTGTTTTTATTGTTTTGTAATAGATGTATAAATATTTATATGCTATTTTTTTTAATTGCATTCAGCTGGCAGCAATAAAACCTGACAGATTACAAAGTTTTATTTCAAGGCCTCAAAGAAATGTGCTTTGATACTCTCCCTCTCCCCCCCTACCCCCACCTGGTATTATGTAAGTAACATTTAAGCTTTTTGTTGCAAAGAACATATATTTTTTTTTCCTGACTTTTTTTTTATACTTGTATGCTTTATAACACTTTGCAAGGAGTATTTGGGCAGTTGTGTAATCTTCTAATTAAGTACCACTGACAGCTCTCAACCTCTGTGAAGTCTCGTTGCAACCACTGAAAATCCGTACAGGTACAGAGGTCTTCAATTTAGGAACTGTTCATGCCAAGTGGGTGCCAACTGAGCAGGCAGCTTTGAAATAATGTATTTGGAACAGTGCAGTACTGTCTGGGACAGCCTGCTTTTTTGAGATAAGAGTAAGCTGAGGCGGAGGGGATTACACACAGGTGTAGTGGTACTGTTCCTCCTTCGCTAGCAGATGAGGTGTATCTGCCCAGTGCTCCACTGTGTTGCCATAGACCTCAGGGGATACCAATATGCTAGTATTTAGAAGGTTTCGACATGAGGTCACTGTCCAATCTTCTCAACTCTGTATAAAGACTTTGCATAACGAGAGGTGAAACGGTACTGATAAACCACACAAAGTGATAAGAGCGTGTTGGGTCATCTTGATCTCCTGACTTCTCTCACCCATGCTCTTAGGCTTTGAATTCAAGTTTTTCTAATTGCAGGTTCCTAAGTCATAGAACAAGATGGTACATGGGTTACTAGTACTGTATAAGTTTGCCTGAAATTCATCAAAGATGACAGTGAAGGCAAACATAAAAGATCTCTAAAGTTTTATGAGATCAGGTTGGGACAGAAGAGTCATCCTTCAGTTGCGTGCTGTCTACTTGCACAGTCTTCTGTTCATCTCCATTTGCTGTGAATAACACATTGATGTAATTCTTAATTTCTAATTTTGTAGTTTGTATTTCAGCCCTGCTTGAACAGGGCTGTCTGGCTAAAAAATTCTAGAACATACAAACATGTTAGCAAAACATGTTTGCTAACAAAAAGCAAAAGCAACTGTACTTGAGGGAAACAAAAGTATTGAATATATCTTTTCCTCTACATAGGACACACGCGTATAGTGTCCTATACCTAGGATACATGTGTCTGCGTGTATATAATGTACACATTCCTGTATGAAGACATTCAAAGCAGTCAGTGCTTCCCTTACTTAATGATGTAAGGTTGGTGGTTATTATCTGTTGACGGGTTGTTTCAGGTTAATGAAAATACTGAAGAGCTATTTGTATATCACCAGATTTACAAACGGAACATAATCTGAACAATAGATCATCCCCCTCGCTTCTACAAACAAATGTGCTGATTTAAGTCCCGTTAACTGGTTTCTGCATGTAGCTTGTACCTACGTTTATAATCTCTATTTAATTTGTACATAAAGTACAACACACATAAGAACCTTTAAAGAGCTGAGAGTTCTTATTCATTTGTTTAAAAATAAAGTAGGATTCAACAGGCATTAAATAAGAGAGCTGAAATGTAAATGATTATTCAAACGTTAGCGTATGGAACAACCTATTGTTAATGAATGCATTTATTTATAATACTGAGAAGAAAGAGGAATCTAGAGTTGTCTTTATTAAAATAAGAAAACATTTAATGGTTCAGATGAGCGGTTGAAGATCAAGTAACATGTATGGGAAAAAAGTAATAGAGGCTTGTGGGGAATGTGCTTGGTGACAACTCTGCTGACACAGTTTGAGACCAAGAGTTGAAAAAGGAAGGAGGGTGGTAATTAGAGGTGGTATACACCTCTTAATTCCTAAAGCACCACATAAAGTATCATCAGTCTTATCTGCATCCCCCTGAAACACTGTCAAGGCTGTTAATACTCCTTTCCCCCGATGGGTTTGTATTTCAGTTGTTGAAGATCTCCGTGTCAAGCTGAGCAGATATGTACTAGGGTCAAGTTTGTCAGGGCCATTTTTCAACCCATCATTGCGTTTCTCTTGAGTAATTCTTTTTGCCTGTCACATAGAGCATTTATATTAAGTCCTTTGTTGCTTCTTGCGCTTTTGAAATCAGTGGAGTGTCCGATTAAAAGAAAAAAATGTTTTATAGGAAGAAGTATTTTTCAGTCTGTGTTTAGATGCTTTTGGTTGTTTTGGTAATCTTTGTCCAGTAAGAGGTTTTCTGTTTGCTTGATTCCTGTCTCTTTCCTCTATTTATACTTCCTGTCAAGCTCCCCTCTTTTATCGGTGTTTTGCTAGATTTCCTCAATCCAGCTGAAGCTTCCAATTTCTTTTTCCTCTTCTTTTCTACCCCCTCTTTTTGCATTACTCTAAGTTGGGAGAATTGTAGAAAATTCATCTTGGCATGAGAAGAGTTCAAAGTGTGGGCTTGAAAGAATAGAAGCTTCTTATTTACTGAAACTCGTGTTGTTTTCAACTGTGGAAGTGGGGGAAAAAATGGCTGGAATAAATAAAATAATAATAAAAATAAGATTAAACAGATGATAAAATAAAAACTGTGGAAAATTGATTTTTACAGTTTTTATTTCTTTAAACAGCAGGGTTAACAACTATTGATACTTTATTTTGAACTTCGAGACATACCCAGCAAAGGCTGGTGGGATGAGATTTTTCATTATTGTTCAGGAGAACTAATAAAGCCAACACATGGCCAAATGTGTCCTAGTAATTTCTTTTTTCCTCTTGTATGTTTTTATTCTGCAGGCAGGATATACTGTTGTTGAAACTCACCTGTTAAAGGTACAGGTCAAAATCCCCATCTGTTTATCTGAGCAATGTTGATGCAAATCTGTGCTTTCACAAGGGGAGTTGATAATATTTGTTGTCTCTTGCAGGACCAACATCATATTTTCTGGTAATGGACCTTCTTTCCAAGTTAAGATATTCTGGAAACTGGGGAGACCTAACTATTTCCAAGTTAACTTTGAGAAAGAGTTCATCTCTGTTATCTGTTACTGATGATGTAGCTTAACTGTGCCACAAATGCAGATGCACTCAGTTGGCTCTTTTATGGGTGTTGTTAGCTTAGTATTGAGTGAATTCAACGGTGCTGTTCCTATGGCCAGTTGGGGCTTGGAAGTTTAAGAAGTCCAAACTAATAAACCATCCTAGGCTTGCACTGACATCAAGAAGGCTAACTCAGAATCTCCTTATGTGTCATTCTTGATACTGGTTGGCTTATTTAACATGGACAAAGACTGTTTGCATTGTGCTATGAAGTTTTGGGGTGGTGGGAGGAAGTACTGGACTTCTTGAATGCTCTACTGTCTTGCAGTCCTGATTACATTGGGACTTAATTGTGAGGGCCCATGTGAATGTTTAGGGTTGGGTTAGGGTCCTATGCTGCATCTCTAAACCCTCTTGGAACTGATGGTAATACAAAGACAACCGAACGCAATAATCTGCTAGGATTCAAAAGAGTATCTTGTGTCCAGCCAGATATCCATCTAATAAACTCAGACTTTCCCACTATATTATTTTCACTGTCTTCCTTCTTTTCCTTTAGTAGTCAAATATCCTTTAGTGAAGAAGCATTGTGGATCACACTTTAATTTTTGCACATGGTAATTGTATGGGAAGAAGGTGGACATATAAAGCTGAGGTTTTGGCTGAGATAATTTTTTTCATACTGGCTGGTATGGTGCTGTGTTGTGGATTTAGGAGAAAAATAATTCTAACGACACATGATGGTTTAGTTGTTGCAGAGCAGCACTCACACAGAGCCAAGGACTTGCCAGCCTCTCAACAGTACCGCCAAGGCAGTGGGGGGGCTGGGAGTGCACCAGGCGCTGGTAGGGGACAGAGCCAGGACAGCTGACCCAGACTAGCTGCAGGGATGTCCCATGCCTTACGGCCTCGTGATGAGCAATAAAAGTGGGGGAGTTGGCTGAGGGAACTGCAGCTTCTTGGGGTTTGGCTGGACATCTTTTGGCAGGTGGTGAGCAGTTGCACTGTGCATCACTTGTTTTATATATATATATATTATTACTATTATTTATTTTCCCTTCATATTTTGTCCTATTAAACTGTCTTTATCTCATCCCTAGAGTTTTACCTTTTCCCCCGTTTCTGTCCCCCATCCCACTCAGTTCGATGCTTAGCTGCCTGCTGGGTTAAACAATAACAAAAGCCATAGACATATAAAGACACTATGTGGAGTAACTCACTGCTTCCTTTGTGCCTCTTCAAACATGAGTTGCAGTTCAGTTATTTATTTAGTCATTGGCTTGCGTCTTTGTCGTCTTAGCTGTGATTTGTAGATCGGTCTCCAAGTTTCAGAAGATTAATTCTCTCTGCTTGGTTCAGGGGATAGTTAACCAAGCATCTGCGTAGATAGCAAACTGAAGAATAAAATCCATATTGCTTTATCAGTTTAGGAGTGAACAGAGTATGTGTGTGCCTTGCGGAGAGCTGTATAATCTTCCTTGTTAAACTCCTCACTTTTTTGCTTAAAGGAATTTACCACGTTCCATACTACATTCTTTAAGCTGGGAATGTCTCCGCAGTACCCTCATACTCTTCTAGTAGAAGAGGCTGGCTGCAGCTTATCTTTCTTAAAATGCTCTGTCATCTGAGATACAGCAATGTGTAAAGAAGGCAAAAAATTTTATCTGAGAAAGTTTTTTTTTTTTTTTTTTTTTTAAAAAAAAAACATGTTACTGTTTGGAGTATAATGCCTACTATTTGGTTACATTGAAGTTCATAGAAGATTTTCCAAGGTAGTTGAAGCTGGTGAACCATTAAAAGGTGCTATTTCTTCCATGTGCTTTCTAGTTATGGGAGGGAAATATTGATAGAAATGCTTTAAATGGAGCTGTAGACAAACTGTTGGATTTGTTAATTGCTTCATCCTTTTACTCTTTTTCTTTAGTGTTACAGGTGCTTTCAGGGTAGATGAGACTTGGTTTTCTGACATACAAATTGAGCAAAAGCATACATTGCACCTTCTTCGAGAAAATTTCCATTTTAATATATCATGAGAAATTGAAAGAAGGGTATGTGCATATTTCTGGTCACAGTAGTTTAATAGTTTAGGTTAATGCTTATCTCCTCTGTATTTTTAAAAAAGTTAGCTAACCTCACCGTGGTCTCTAGTTATGTTAGAATCATTTTATTTTTATGGTAGTGTCTAGTTGCAAGAGTTAACAGTGATTTTTCTTAATGTTATCATTTGGCAAAATGCTTAGATTATAATTTAATCCCAGTGTCCTGTAGAAATTTTGAGTTTGTAGGTTTTTGCAGGTTAGCGTGAGGTTGCTAGCAAGCCTGGATTGATGTGAGTGCTGCTGCCACTTAAACTAGTAATACTGCAGAGGTGCAAAAACTAAAAATCAAGATGATGAATGTGATTATTAAGCAAGTGTGATTTATCTTTGTTTTCTCTTGTTAGAAACCATAACATTCTCAATATTTAGAAAGTAAATTCTCTTGCACTTAATCTTTTTTTCTCTTTTTTTTTTTCTTGCAGTAAATATAGCCCTTGCCCTAGCAGCAAATGATTCGGTAGGTGAACATCTAATTATCTGTCTTAATGCTAAACAAATGTGTAAGTCATAAATAGAATGGTTACTGCTGGGGGCAGTCACATATGTTAAAGTATTTATTTCTGGCAGTTCATTCTTTATTTGTTTTTATGGACTTTTGAGTTTATGTAAATTTGTTTATATTGTGTCAACACGATGAATGACTCTGCTCTCATGATGCTTTGCATTGGGTTTGGCTGTGCACTTTCCACTGTGTCTCTCTGATTTCGACCGCAATTCTGCAAGGATGCGTAGACGTACTAGAGGATGTTTGTGCAGGTTGGAGATGCATAATAAATAATTAAATTCTATCACTTCAGAGCACTGACTTGGAAAAAATATGAGTAACTGTTGGGTGGTATCCAAAGCATTATTTGTAGCTGTGCAGATTTACTTTTCCAGGAGAAATTAATGTATAAAAATACTTTATATTTGAAGGGCTAAGGGGGAGGAGAAGGAGCTGTATATCTTCCCTGAGGCTTAGAAATCCATTTTTTCTGTAACAAAATACATTTCCCAATTTGGTATTGCAAAACTCAAAATGTTAATTGTACTCTAAATAAACAGTGGGACCTTTTTAATTTAAACAAACAAGGGGTTTTCGTTACGTTCACCGGGTGCTTCCATTGTACACATTGCCATATAAGTAAACTCAGAAGCAAGTTTGTTCTTGATTTCCCGTGGAAGGGTGTATGAAACGACTTCAGTACTCGTGAAGTGTGAGTCCCCAAACAGCTAGTAAATACAAAATAGAAGTGTAACCTTTAGAAGAGTACTCCACAAAGGTTTTCAGTGAAGCTTTTAATGGATGATGAAAGTTCAGATTTATTGATAATCTTACGCAGGGCCCAAGAAAGATAAGTGAGGAAACATCTTGTTCAGATGAGATATTACTATCAAGGAATACATAATAAGCAAGGCTTTGGAATCCCCTCACAGTCAACTTTAATGGGGAGTTATTTGGTGGAATTCTCAAATGACACTTGGAAGATACTTCATAGTTGATGTTGTGTAACATAGAAAACATTTGTGAAGTGGTATAAAACAAGGTATTCTCAAGTACTTTGACCTGGTAAATGTAGCATCCTTTTCTTCTTGTGTTTTAAAAGATGAGTAAAATAAAACAGGTAGGAGTGAAGTTTGCATGCATTCTGAACACTTCTTGTAGGAATTCGTAAAAGAATTTTTTTTAAATTTCCATAAAATCAATCATACTTGATAAGAAGTGTTAAAGCTGTTATATGAAATGTGTGCTGTTTGTAATGGCAACTGGTCTTGATATTTCACAGTTTTTAATTCTGTGTTTTAAATAGGCTGCTGGAGTAATTTGATTTTGGAGAAAAATCTGTCATCTTGAAAAGCAAAACTGCTTGAATGGTTCCTTCTAATTAACTTAAAACATGGCATTTGCTGTAATACTTTTCCAAAATAAATGTGATCCTGCGAGCAGTTCTGTGCTGTGGCATGATCATTGAGTAGCTCCATGGAAACAAGGTCAACTAATTGCACATAACTGTCGGTACCGGCTAAGATACTTGTAAAGCATGTAAATAAGAGACCATAGCCAAATAATTGAAGAGGTTGTTACTGGAGTTATTTGGCAAATCGGGGACTGAGAAACAATTATAAATGAAATTGAGCCAAGAAAGTTAAGTAAATACAAAATGCGCTAGTCACTTGTGATGTTAAGATTACATGGTGGTGTGAAATTGGAGGCCAGAGTCTGGTGGATGTTAATCAATGAAAAGCAGCTGAAAGTGCTGTGGCTTGCATGAACTGATGGCTGCAATCTAACAAGGTGCTGCTCCTCATTTGTTCTTCATCGATGTAGTTAAGAAATGCAAAACATGAAAATAAGTTGAAGTGAAGAAACTCAGTTCTTGTTTGTTCATGCATTGATATCTTTTTTATATAAAATGATGGCATACATCACATCTGTGTTCAACCTTTGGGCTTGAATTTGCTGGTGTTTTCATTTGTGTGCACCCATTGATTTCAATTCACTAGTTTTGTGAGTTTAAATTGTGAGATCAGTATCTCTGGGACCCTGATCCAAACTGGGATTGTTCATTGCTCTCAGCTGTAGGGATCCCAGTAATGTTCAGTTTTGTTATAGTAGAATAAGTAAGGAGGTTGTTTTGCAGAGTTCACTGGTGCCTCCTGCTGAAGTTTATAGTGAATTTCTTTGACCTCAGATATGCAGCAGTGGCCTCTTCATTTTACTGTTAATAACTAATGATTGTGCATTGCCTTCCTGTGGTTTTCTTTCCCTTTATTACTGTCCTAAGTTCACCTGTTTCTTAGGAGATGGTAATGAGTGTGGTAGTAGATCAGGGCTTCAGCAGCAGCCTCCTGCAACTTCATTACAGTGCTTATGTCTCTTATAAGCAAAATACAGATTTATAGAAACTGATACTTGAGCGTGATATATCGTTTAAAGCAAGAGAAGAAAGGACTCGAGCAGAAAGGTCACCATGACAATAAAGGTTTGTGCTTTGATACTTTAATTAAATACAGCCTTTTTCTGTTACAAATTCAATGTTTATAACTAGATTTTCAAAGGAAGTAGGATATTGGACCTAAATGACTTCAAAAATACGCCATCTGATCTTTCAAGTGTTATTCTTCTAAGATTATACAGGTCACAGACTACTGAGAACAACTGTTTCTGGGGAGGGAGATCTGTGGAAGATGCTTTCAGAGGAGATTGGATTAGAGTAGATTCTTACTGCTTTTAGTAACAGCTTTGACACCGCATTGTTGTTTGATAGTGTCATAAGCTGGAAACAGATTAACAATCAAAGCATGAAGGAATTCCTTGTCTTCTTGATAAAAGAAAGCTTCCTTCCATTGTCTCTTGAAAGTCTGCTTTATACAGCTATAAAAAAAAAAAGAAGGAACCACTGTTTCTATAAATAAGTAGCTGATTTTTTTTTTTTAACGTGGAAGCTTTTTCAGCTATTACAATGGTAGTCCAAAGTATTAAGGAGTTGACGGAGCCTTGGACGTTGTCATTGGCTCAGTGTTTGTTGGCAGAGCCAGGATTAGAATTCAGGAGTTGGAGTCCTGCATGCTGGTGCTCAGGCTTCTTGGCACATTTTTACCTGCATGGTTTCAGAGTAAATAACTCTGAGACAGAATTTCATTTAGATACCTAGATACCATGTCCAAGTAGTGTGTGTTGGGGATTTTTTTTTTTTTTTCCTTTCTGATGCAAGGCCAGGAAGACGAGCAGGGTAGCCTCATATCCCATTCTGGATTGTTAGACTTTGGTGCCCTGGGTTACCTGTTGTGGATGGATTGGTTAAGATTTGTGTAAACTCTTGTGCCTGTACCAAGATCTATAAATCATACAGTTTTCTTTTTATGTTAAGAAATAACTTAAGTTTTGCTCTTGTGTCCTATTTTTAATTTTAATTGCTTGCTTAGTTTGGTGGCAGATTTTTTCATTCTTTTGATGTACCAGCAGCCATTTGCGCTCCCGTAGGAGCACTTGAGAAGAATTTTTCGGTTTTGTGCCAGGACAAATCACATTCAGACTAGAATGAGTATTTATGAAGGCTGCCTGGCCAGAGACGATTTATTATAGTAGAAACAAGTTGAATTAATAGATGCCAGCAATAATAGGATAGAGATTGCTTGTTTATGAACAGAGTATTTTAGTGAGCAAACACCAGCTGTGCATGACTAAGGATGGCACAAATCCAGTTGGGAGGCTGCATGCTTGTGCTGTCACTGCGAGGCAAGCTCCCTTGTCAGATTTCTTCTGACTCTCTTTTTCTTTCCAAGAAGATGTATGTTTTTCACTATAGGATGAAATGATTTTTGTGTTGTGAAGGACAGAGCAGCAAGCAGTAAAACCACATGGAACAGATCAGCAGGTAAGCGTAAGCAAATGGCTTCTGCCCAGAGCAGTCAGGGCAGGTGATGAGCGGCGAGCATCGCTGTTATGCCTTGTAGCCCAGCCCCAGGTCACGGGGACCGGTTTAGGAACAAAATGTGGAGTGCCCCTGGGCTTCTTTCACATGCGGCCATTAGGCCATTCATTACTTGTGGCTCTGAGGGAGAGGCCTGCGATGGCCCTGGATCCCGCCGACTGCTGAGGAACATGGCGGGGTGGCTGGCGCGTGAGCGCGGTTGGGTGGCGGCCTGGGCTGAGGGCGGTGAGGCGGGGGCTTCAAACTAACGTGTGGCTGTGAAGGAGGGTCTTTGTGGGAGTTGCTACCGGGATAATAAGGTGATGTCAAAACACTAATCAAACAACGCACATTGATTTCGAAGTGGCTCAAAAACAGGGAGGGGGAGCAAGTCTAGAATTTAGAGAATAATGGGCTCCATCACTGAGTAATTGCAGCTGGAAGGAAAGTTTTTGAGCTGTTTTGTCTTCCTCCTATGCACCCTTCCAAATTGTTAGTGTTTGGTTTCTAGGCAGCCTTTGGTGCTTAGAGAATCGGAAGGCTTTAATTGCTATGGATAGGTCTTGAGGGTAATGTCTTAATGCTGAAAAGTGCCAATAAAGGTGGAGATGCCAGTGAGCATTGATTGGGGTTATCTGGTAATGACAGCTCAGCTGCTGGATCAGCTGAGAAAATGGGAGAATAAAACTTGAAACATCTGACCGTTTTCAAATTAAAAAATGAGTAGAAGTTGTCTTAGACATGCGCCTCTTAAAATATTTCATTTTAATCAAATTACTGTGTTTAATTTGAGGGGCGAAAAAATCTTTTGAAGAATACATATCACAAGGTGGAGTGTGTTTACCATAGCCACTTGGCATGCTGTGAATGCAGGGAGGCACTTCTCGGGGATGTGGTAGAGTTTGGGACACTGTTGTGCATTTTTATCCCTTATTTTAAAAATGGTGCTTTGTGAAGGTGTGTTTTTTTTTCTTCTTTCTTTTTTTTTTTTTTTTTTTTTTTTCTCTCCCAGTCAGATATATGATGCGTAAGGCCAAACAAAGTTGAATTACTGGTACCTGATGATTGAGAAATCTGACTAGGAGCTACTGCAAGCTGTTGTAGAAAAAAAAAATGCCAGAGAAGTT
This sequence comes from Oxyura jamaicensis, assembly GCF_011077185.1. Lineage (NCBI taxonomy): Eukaryota > Metazoa > Chordata > Aves > Anseriformes > Anatidae > Oxyura > Oxyura jamaicensis. The sequence goes on along the minus strand of NC_048897.1, from coordinate 11,318,935 downwards.
CTGTAGCTGACAGGAAGTTAGAAGATCTTCATATGAAGGAAAAAGGGCTTTTAAACCAGCAGAAGAATGGGTATTTAAAGCAAGTTTGCATTTCTGGGACAGATAGTGACAAAATTGTAGTTGGACTTTATTGGCTTTAATCCAATTTACAGCTAGGCGCATAAGTAGTGTTCAGCTGAAAGAGCTGGAGAATTAGGGATTAAAAGATGGCTATTCAATGTGTCAGTATGTCAAATGGTGAATCCAGGGCCTATCCTGGTTTTAAGTTCCCTTTTGTCCTATATGCTGCTGCTTGCAGTTTGGGATTAGCTTTAATTCTATAACCACATTAGAAGGGTAAATTGAGAGTCACTGGTTGAGGATTAAGAACACCAGCTTTAAAAATAGCTGGCACCATCGCTTAGCAAAGCTGGAGTTGTTTGAAATGGGCTGCCGCTGCTGAATGTTGGGACTGCTGTGGGTGCACGGAATCGTTCCCACGCAGTACGGCCGCAGCTCATTAACCTGTGTCTCCATCCCTTCCAGGATGAACACCAGGGAGTTCTGGTGGTCTGCAGGGTTTACTTCAAAGTAAAGTATTATCATCCACTCAAATCCAGTGGGGATGCATGTGCTTTACCAAGTATGGAAAAAAATCTCGGAACAGATGAGCAAAAGTGAAATTAATGCTGTTTAAGAGTCTCTGGATGTTTAGCAGTAATGTAGGCTATGTTGATTAACAGCTATTTATAGCAGATCTTTGTGAGCTGATCTTTTTCCCCTTCATTGGCATAAAGTCTTTTATCAGGCTTGTTCCTCAATAAAGCAGTTGGTGACTTTGAAGAAATCAATGCATATCACTAGATTCTCCTCTGAACACAGAATTATGTGTGGAGGCCTCATCTGTGATGCATGAATGGAACTGATTGCATTTGGTTTAAAAAAAAAAAATCTGTTCCTGGAAAATGTAATTGATTTCATAGTTCATATTACCTGAAATACTTAAAAACAAACAAAACCTCCTACATAAATGAAGAATATGAGAGTAAGTAACTCTTCAGTGTAAGCTAAAATAGTTTATAGGAGGAGGGATACAAATCAGTTTGTCATCAGCATGTACCTACATCTGTGCAAAGACCATGTATAGTGGAAGTCACCTGCCGAAGAGAACAAACATAACAGCAATTGAGTAATTTTGTATCTGCCTACAGAAAAGCAAAGGAGGCAAAATTTACTTTGCAAAGAGCTTCTTATAGCATTATATAGAGGGGCTATGTTCTAATGCGGCCTTCAGCAACTGTCTTTTTTTCTGGCCCTACATGATTTAACCCAACAATGTCCAGAGCTTTAAACCAGTTTACTTAGGATACAACAGTACTGCAAATCTCTGTCACTCACAAGGCAGTGTCCAAGTCCAAAGGCTAAGTTGAATTTCAATTATGTTGGCAATCTTGCTGGGGACAAGAAGCAAACTGAAAGACTCTTTTTAATACAGGTAAAATACGCCTATAAATTATGTTCTGCACAGTATGAAGCTGTAAGACTTTAATCTCTCAGTGATATATGCAAGAATATCTTTATCTATTGATGGAGCAGTTAGCTTTCTTTTAAATACAGAATCTATGCCTACAGACTGAACACCTTGTTTTCATTTCTTAGCGTAGATAAAACAAGTTTCTAAATTAGAACAAAAACTTCAGAAAACTTGAACTGGGGTAAGAAATGCAGTCATTGTATATATCTTCTGCTGAATATTTGTCAGAAATCTTCAGGGAGGTCTAATTGGGAAAATGAGTATCTTGTTGGGAAGATTAATGTCAGTGAAGTAAATATGCTGACGTAGTCAATTATGTAAAACTAGAAGATGAAGGTGAGTTGTAGTTCTTTACCACAGTCCTTTACTGTATTTCATTTTTTGCTGTCTTGAGCTGACCCATGATCTGATGAGACCTGAAATATTGGTGCCAGCTTTCATGAAAGAACAAATTCTAGCAGTATTTAGCCTATGCTAGAGACACTGAACTAGAAAAGAAAAAAAAAACCCTTAGAAGTACTGATAAGAAGTACTGAACTGTATCTGAACATCTGTCAGTGTTTAAATATACTTTTTGCTCAATATACCAAGAGATTAGTTTTGTGTTTGCATGTGGCAAGAAAAAATACAGATTTTTAAATGTTGTGTTCTCACTGGCTGATGTAATATTTGTATGTATGTTACTCAGTATGAAGAGTTTCTATAATTCTGCCTGTGTTAGTTCAGTATATTTTTTTCTAAGTAGCTTGCCATATGTCAGAGACTTAAAGTGCATGATTAAAACATATGGGAATGGTTACATTGTCGGTTTTATCTTCAGAGCTTAAACTGTTTTAAATGTGCAGGTAGGTAACAAAAAATGGAGCTCTCTAGGAGGTGTTTTCTGAAATGTGGTAAACTTAAAGATTGAGTCAGCCTTTCTCCACAGCTGGGCAGGTGGGAGGAAATGGGCAGTGGTGAACTTGAGAACAGCAGTTCTCAACGTGGTTATGGCTATGCCAGCTGGAGAGGGGGAATGTTACTTGTTAACAGAGCAGGACAGAAATACTTGTATAAGCAGAAAATAGAGCTGTAAGAAGAAAATGGTGAAGACGTAATACCTGCCTCCTTTTCAAGTCATGCATTTAAACTTCAGTCAGCATGGGAAGTAGTTTGTATTGGTAGTTCAATTGGCAGTTTCATGTGGTAGCATCCAGCTGTATACCAAAGTCCCTTGGGAAACTAAAAACATTGTGTAAATGCTGGAAGAGATGATGTGGACCTGTCTTAGAAGAGTCCTCACTAGCTGCCAATGCTTTTCTGAGATAATTAAACCTGGAAAAAAGGGGTGATATTAGTATTCTAGCGATACTTATGTGGTGCAGATGAAGTGATGTTTGAGGGAAGCAAAACTCAAAACCTTAGCTTATTAGGCCAATGCTTTGTTCTAAGCTGTTACTTCTAGATGATGTGAACTTTTTTTATGTAACATGTGGGATTGCTCAGTGAGGAAAAACCTACCATAGGCTATCTTTAGTGATGGTCTGCAAGTGATTTAAAGAAGAGTTTCCAGAAGAACTTTCTTCTGTCAGCCTGTGGAAAGCACCCTGCTCGCAGGAACACTCATGCCTGCATTAACATGAGTTGTAGAAACTGGAGAATCCGTGAATTCCTCTTCTTTGAAGATGACAGTTTTGTTGAACTATATCCAAGAACAAAAGTAGTATATCTCAGAGACAGGCATCTCGCCTGCTTTTGAGGAAGTGCGTAGACTTTTTTTGTTTTCTTTAGAACTGTCAGGTTTGCTTTGTTAAGTTGAAACAAGGTCAGCTTTGTAATTTGGCATAGTAGCAGTATTTGCAAAATTCTCCTAGGTAATTGAGGGATTTTTTTTTTTCCCAGTGTGGGTGTGTTTATTTTGAATTTCAGGAAATTTGGTACATTAGTAGACAGACGTGATATCTGTCCTGCAGACTCCCAAGAATAAATAGCTGCTGGTGGTGAAGGTCTGCCTATGCACAGGAGGTCACAAAGTCAATCTACTCAGTTTGGTTTTTCCTAAATCTTCATTCCCTTCAGGCTGAAGACAGAATTGTAGTGAGAAGTAAGGCTGTTGCAGGTAGTCAGTGGGTATTCATGATCTTTGTTAGGGTTGGAGGGGAACCCTCAAAAAGTTGAAGGAAAGAATGTCAGTCAGGTTTAAAACACTATGTAGGTTTTTCTGCAAATATTTACTTTAATTTGAGATGTAATTAGGTGGCACAGCCCTTAGATGATGTTTTGATGGGTTCGATTAGCTGCTGACAAAGATAAAGGGACTGAGTCATGAATCTTTGTAATCTTTTAAAATATGCATTTTGTACAAGAACAAAGAAGCACTAATATTCTTTTTGATGTCTTTGAAATCTAACCTAAAATGGGTCTTTTCAGTCTTTTTAAAATTGCAGCTTTCATACAGTAGGCAGGAGGTAGAATAATTTGTCAAAGTAATTCCTGCACTTTGTTGTAATAGCTTTCACAGAATGTTATCAAGTAAGAAGCATTAAAAATCTATATGAAATAATCAATTTAATTATGTATGCTTTGATCTGTTTAATAAAAAATGTATATTGAATAACTAAACCCAAATTATTATTTATTTTTTTTCTGGTGAAATCTTATTTTTTAAAAAATACATTATAGACTACAGTAAAGTATTTTTTACTTCTCAGCTGTAAAACTGAAGTTGCATTTGACTTATATTAGGTAAATCTGAGACATTGAATTGGTCAGCTGTTAAGGGTGTCTTAAGGGTTTACCATCAACTGTTTAAATAAAAGATAAGTAGCAAACCCCTGCTAAATCACATTATTTCTTTTGTAGTAAATAGGGTCAGATTTGCTTCTCAGGTGTCTGCTTGTATGAGATAGTTAATTGAAATTTAGATCTATTTAGTAGTAGGGGCCAGAACTAGTTTTTTAATCCAGGTGAATTTTTGCTTTAAAGAACAAACTGATGCAGAGGAACATACTTGTTTAGACATCCTCTTCAAGGGTAAGCATGCTGTGGACCTGCATTAAAAACCTCTTAAAGCTCTTCTAACCACATGCTCATTAGTTATTACTGAGCCTTTATCTTTCTCTCCGTCTTTCCCATCCAAGTCACGATAACAAAAGGGCTTAATGTGATACTGAATTATGAAATCTTTATTCCAAAAAATGGAGCACACGCTTTGAAACATTAATAGTTAAAGTGTGACTCAGCATTGTTGGAAAAGCTCCCATTGCCTTATTAACCTTTCAAACAAGCCCTTAAACATACTTGCTTGCAATTATGCAAAATGTTGAATACAGTTAACTTTTTATATTTGAGAAGCTTGATGTTCAGCTCTTAAGAGCTTGTTCTTTATTACTTAGTTTACAGAACTTGGTAATTGGTAGCTTGTCTTGCCATCTGTAGGAAAAATATTTTAATTTTCACCAAATATGTGTGCATGTACTTTTTTAAAAAAAACATAGATATGAATCTTGAAAGTCTAGACTGCATAGCTGAAATAACTTCTGTTTGAAGCTTATTGCATAGTGTACCATATGTAGTTAAATAAACCCATATTTTTAGCATTCCTTTGTGTAAATGCATTTGATTAAAGTGTTATACCTGCTTATTGCCTTCATAGACTTGCATTTTGATATTTTGATACCTGCCAAAGGTTACTATGGCCTCTTAAAAGAAAGATAAAAATACATTTTAGTGTTTTCACATTCCTGTTACAGTCATTAATTTTATTCCAATCTCAGTATATATTTACGAACATTGATCTTTTTTTTAATGTTATTTGATACCCTTAAAAACCTGTTATTTCTCTGTAAAGGTATATTGAATAGAGAGAATGTTGCTTATAGTGTTCCTTAATACATGGTCTGTGGTCTTCATGGTAAGTCAGAAAATGTGTGCAAGTGAGGATTTGAGAATCTAGATTTTGTGACCTCTGGTAAAATATGTAGAGACACTATCTTTCATGCATCAATTGCGAATGAGACAGAAAGGAGATGGTGATAACTTACGTCTGAAGTCAGGATAGTATTTTTATTTCTGTGGGCAGTTTTAAGGTTTTGCTTATGAAGGAAGAAAGACATATTGACAAACACTTTTTCTTTGTTCCTTATACAGACAAAAGAAGTTGGTTTGCTTGATGCAGACATATACGGGCCTTCAATTCCAAAGATGATGAACCTTAAGGGAAACCCAGAATTAACACCAAGTAAGCGTGAATTTTTTCTTTTTGCTTTCTTGTTCAGGAATGAGCATAGATGTGCTCCCTTGGTGTGGCACAGAAGGGTGCAAACTGAAGATGAAAATGTAGTGTATTCATTTTTAAAATTTTTGTTAGTGAGATTCCTTTCAAAGCAGTTTGTGCAGCTAAGAGCATACTTGTGGTCTGTGTTCATGTTGGTCCACAGGCTTTGAGATTTTCATGTCTTATTACTGAAAAGACTGGAAAAGGTAACCAGGAAAGAAAGGATATTGTCAGTAGGTTTAGACTTGCAGACAATGGGATTCTGATTCCATTGTAGAACACATTTTGGTTTTGTTTTGTTGTGTTGGAACAGTAGTCGGGGGGGGGGGGGGGGGGGAGGGGGGGGGGAATGACTTTTCAAAATGTCACTGAAATGGTCGCCTTTGATCTGTCTCTCTCTCTCTCTCCAGTCAAATATTCTGGACCACTTGATTCTTTTTTTATCTTAAGTTGTGAGTTCAGAAAAACAGCCATGGTGACTACCAGAAAGTCAAGACAGTAGATGGAACTACTGATTTTCCTTCTGTTGGGAAGGATTCTGATCTGAGGAAAAGCGAATTCAGGCAGGAGAGTCTAGAGAGAAGTAAGGAAGATGTGAAGTAGAAAGGTTACATCAAGTCTGTTCACCTTTCAGAAACATAACTTCCACTTTGGCCAACTGAGAGTAGAATTGAAGAACAGCTTTATCCTACTAACCTCTGAGATGATAGGATTTTCGTGCTTTGTTTTGCTCTTCTGAAAAATTTAGATGCAGTAAAGTTGGGATTGCTGTCTGTCTCCTTATGTTTCCGCCCTTTAGTCCGGAGAAAGAAGTAGTAATGTTTTTCTATATACAGATACACTGCAGGTGGACAAGAAGATGTATGCTTGTACAAGTGATTGTCAATTTGAGTACTTCTAAGTACCTGGCTTACAAATATAGAAATAATTTAGATACTTTCACAGAGGGAAAGAGATTACTTGGTTTTATTTGTTGGGCTTCTGAGTTAGTTTTTGAAGGTAAAAGCTAACTCCATTGTATAATAAATAACCGAACCCTTTCATGTATCATCAGTACAGTTTGACTTCCTGATAGAAATTGATGTATTACTGCATTCTCGCGTAATTTGGGACCTGCTGAGAATGTGTCATATAGGCTCTGTTCTCCTGTAAAATACATATATACGTGTATATATATGTATTTGCCATGAATTCTGCATTTGAAATGCATTATATGATATGAGCACAAGGGATTACGTTGCAATGTCCTCCGTATCTCTCGTTTTCCTCTCTTATATGATGTAGATTATATATTGTTATCAGATGTTATTCATTATATATTGTTAACAGATGTTTATGACTTTTTCCTTTCCAAAGATGATCATGTAAAAGGTTGCTTCTCCATCTTTTTTCCTCACTGCTAGAAAATGGTCAGATAGCTTAGAAATTCTTAACAAATCTTGCCATGTTTTTTATAACCCACAGCAAATTTAAATCTGTATCATGAGCCCCAGATAAAGAGCAAGTTGCCCAGTCTATTTCATGTGGTCGTAACATTAAATTTGCTAAGAATGAAAGGACTTAAAGTACATTCATTTAGGTATTAGGATGGATCAATGTTGTGATATATAAACTTTGGTGTCTGCAGATACTTTGAGGATACAGCTGAAAATTAACTGTAAGCTTTTGTCTTGGCATGTTTTGTGTGCTATGAAAAACACAGCATTCAGTGTAACAGAAATTGGAGGATTTCCCTGAATTGAAATTGCTTTGGTTGGCCTGTAAACACATTTTGATTGCAAACATATATTCTTTCTGCCTCTATGTGGAATGTTCAAGGAAATAGTACCAGGATTTAAGAACATGCCTCATTTTTAAGCGACAGAAAATGGATTAGCGTATTTTAAAAGCATGACATATAACACAAGTCTACTGAGAAAATGATGCAACAATTCAGTATGAATGGTAAAGGGGTAGAATTTCCATTTCAGGAATTCTGTTTACTTTTCAGTGCAATTTAACTCTGGAGTTGATGAAGCTGTGAAGTAGCAATGATGACGGTGCTGACATTAAGATGATTCGGTTGTGAAAATAGGATACTGGAAGACGTAGGGTTTTTGTAGACTTCAAAGTTTTCTTTATTCTAGTGAGTAGCAATGATAGGATATGCTTGCAAAAAAGGATCAGTTGTAGGGTCGTGTGTGCATGTACATATTTTTCTATCTATCTACATCTATGTATATATTTATATGACTCTTGATGAAGTTTAGCCTTATTTTCAAATTTCTTATTGGATAATTAAATTATCTTCATTTTCAAGAATAAAACCCTAAACAATTCTTGTTGTGTAGGCTATGAGGAAAAACAGTTCTACACATTAAAGATTTGTATTAACAATGTTAACTTTATCAGTAAGTCAATTAAAAACATTTCGGTAGCATGGCAGTCAACAATTGTGTTTAAAGACACTTTCTGTCCACAACACGAAGCCTGGGTGTGAACATGAGTAGCAGCATATTCTTTGTTACTGAATCTCTACAGTAGTTCTAGGAGGTTCTGATCACTCTTGCACTTAGATTTCTATTTATTTTTCCCCTAACACATAGCAGTCAAAGAGGGATTAGGGATGCTTGGCACCATACAGAATAAATCTGCAGGAATTATTGCATTTGAATAGAGAATATTATAGTCACATTATAATTTACATTTTCTTAGAATGGTTTTCATTGGAAGATACTCTTAAGGATCATCCAGTTCCAACCCTCCTGCCCTGGGCAGGACACCACCCACCAGACCATGTTTCTCAAAGCCCCATCCAGCCTGGCCTTGAACACTTCCAGGGATGGCGCATCCACAGCTTCTCTGAGCAACCTGTTCCAGTACCTCACCACCCTAAAGAATTCCTTCCTATATATAATCTAAATCTACCCTCTTCTAGTTTAAAGCCATTACCCCTTGTTCTACCATTATACTCCCTAACAAAAAATCCCTCCCCAGCTTTCCTGCAGGCCTCCTGCAGGCTGTAAAGTCTCCCTGGAGCCTTCTCCAGGCTGAAAAATCCCAACTCCCTCATCCTGTCGTCACAGGAGAGGTGCTCTAGCCCCTTGATCTTCTTCGTGGCCCTCCTCTGGGTTCATTACAACAGGTTCATGTCCTTGTTATGCTGGGGGCCCCTTGAATTTGGTACTCCAGGTAGGGTCTCACAAGAGCAGGGAGGGGGAATTCCCTCCATCACCCTGCTGCCCATGTGTCTTTTGATGCAGCCCAAGATATGGTTGGCTTTCTGGGCTGCAAGCACCCATTGATAGCCCATGTTGAGCTTCTCATCCAGCAACACCCCCTGGTCCTTCTCCTCAGGGCTGCTCTCAATCCATTCTCTGCGTAGCCTGTATTTGTGCTTGTGATTATCCTGGCACAGATGCAGGACCATGAACTTGACTTTGTTGAACCTCATGAGGTTCGCACATGCTCACTTCTCAAGCCTGACCACGTCCCTCTGGATGGCATCCCTTCCCTCCAGCGTATTGACCGCTCTACACGTCTTGGTGTCATCGGCAAACTTGCTGAGGGTGTGCTCGATCCCCCTGCCTGTGTCACAGACCAAGATGTTATGAGTGCATTCCAGGAACCTGCTAGCTTGCCTATGCCATGTTGCACTGTTCCTTCAATGGATATCAGGGTGGTTGAACTCCTCCATGAGGAACAGGGCTTGTTAACATGTGGCTCTCCTGTCCATGGAGGGTCTCATCCACTTGAGCTTCCTGGTCAAGTGTCCTGTAGCAGGCTCCCCCTGTAATGTCCCTGCCGTCTCTTGAATCCTGACCCATAAGCTCTCGGTTGGCTCCTCATCCATCCCCAGGCGGAGCTTCGTGTGCTCCAGGTGATCATTGACAGAGAGGGTGATGAATTCAGTTCAAAATGAATTAGGAGTTCCCAGTGAGGAGAGAGTCTGTATAAATGGAAGGTACTCTACCTTAATCTTGCAGACTTCAGTACGTTGGAGAAAGTCTGCTAGCTTTTAATAGGGTGTCATCCAAATTACTTTTACTAAACGGTCAGGGAAATCCTGGTTAATAAGTTCATGACTGAATTTAATTAGCCAACAGAGGATTATTTAACTAAGCAATAAATACTAACATCGGCTACAATGATTATGCAGATCAACACTTCTAACACAAGTAATAAAAGCATTACTTCTACTTTTTCCCCAAATAGTGTACTTAGAAGCTGTTTTCTGGCTTAGTGGACTGAGAAAGTTTTTTCTTTCTTTTACTCTACCATTTAAACTACTTGGCAGAAAGTAAAAGCTGTCATACAGCTGAATGGATGTTCCCCTTTTGCTGGATAAATATAACACTTCTTCGCATAAATGATTATGAAGATTTTGGTGGGCTTTTTATTTAAGGCAGTTGAGTGCTCTTTTAATATTTTGAAGCTTTGCCATTCTGTGATGCTTTCACTGTCCTTTTTATTTCTTAGTTAAGTAGTATATTGAAAAGATCACTAGTAGATGACTGTTTTCAAACTTTGGAATTGAGAAGTAATTCCTGAGAAAGTAGTGGGTGTGTTGCAGCCCTACTGAAGCTAATAATACTACAGGAGCTACAGAAATGCAATTACTGATAAAATTCTAAAATCAGGAGTAGGTATTTGCTTTTTTTTTTTTTTCATATTTACATGTAAATGTAAATTTACATTTACATATCTACTGCTCTTTGGTTTAATAGCAGAATCTCTAACAGAAAGTGATGATTTAAAATACACTCTGTAATTGCTGTTTAAAGATGTCTATGTGAAATAGTCTTATTAAAGGGATGTTGGGGATCCATTTTTGGGTTCTTTTCCTGAGTTAGATAATGTTACAATGATAGGGTAGTTGTTCAGGTAACCATGAAGTTTCCCGGTTATTGGTGAGAGATTAATTTTAAAGATAGAACGTGTGTTCACCACTGAAGTTGTCTTTATGCTTTACCAGTGGAACCTTGTCATGATTAATTCAAATAAAAACTAAATTTGATTGTCTGAAAAAGACATTTTGTTATTGCCACTGCCTCTTGATTTGTGAACAAGTGATTTTAAAATAGTATGTAGTTTAATGTTTTGCATTGATTCTATGTTGAAAGTAGTCTGAATTGAAAGCTGGTGTTCTACTTCTGGTGCTGTCTTGCCACAGTTCAGGTTGGTGGCTGAAGGAGAGTAGTCACACCTCAGATTTATTGGGCCACAAAGCCACGCAATTGTGTTTTTGCAGATCTTAAGTCAGGGCTAGACCCTCTTTGGGTTTATCAGGGGACTTTGTTAGAATGGGACTCTTTTTTCAAAGTATGTTCAACATCTTTTTTTTTTTTTTTTTAATCTTCTTTTTCACTTCAGCAGACAAACTTCACATCCTGATTCTTGTACCAGTTTGTAGTCCTTAGGCTGGCAAGCCTGGTCTGCCCTTTTAACTTGCTCTCCTTTAGCTCCCTGAAGCATTTGCTATTTGCACCATCATGATTCATGATATTTAGTTGAAGACTAAGCGGACATGTCTGGGCTGCAAAAACTGTTTGTGTTGATTTCATTATATAAGAGGGTCAGCTGCAGTCAGTAGCATTGCTGATTGAAAATCCATGCACTGGTGAGAAGACTGGTTTGAGGTCAACATCTTTTCATATTATCCCAAAAAGCCATCTGATACTCTCAGCCAAGCATGTATTGAGAATAGACTGTCTATGTTATGCAAAAATGGCAAACTCTGGCCTAGTATAAAAAGCTCTTCCTGTTTGAGAGGCAAATTCAAGTAGCTGTTACAGTGAAAACAAAAAGTGAGAAAACATAGCAATGCTGTACAGGTATTTCAGCCTACAATAAGTAAAATAATTTTAAGTGAAAACAAAAGAAAGATGTGTTCACGGGAAATGGGCTTTCTTAGGATCATCCCAAGTAGTTCTGCAGGCTCACTGCCCAAGTACATGGTTATGTTTTTGGCCTCTAGGACACTTTCTGTTGTTGTTGTTCTTGTTTTCTGTTAAGGACTGGTAAGTTCCAAAAGCTCTAGCTGAAACCACTGGCGTTATAGGTACACAGACCTTGAAAATCTGTTTCAAAGAGTCTTGAAGACAAAATAGTAATTCAGAATGTTGTAATTAGTTGTATTTCTCTTTTGGAGGCTCTTTCATATGTCATGAGGTAGTTGAAAATGAGAAGAATATCTAAGTGTTAAATAATTTATTCTGGACCTTCATTATTGTCCTCAAACCTGTAACAATTAACCTTGAATTTGATTAATTTGGAAATTTTTGATGTCACTTGTGGGAAAAAAAAAAAGGTGACCTTTACTTGGGGGAAAGGAAGTGGAGAAGGAGTATAATGGCAATCTGATCAAGGAGTGAAAAGGAATTAAAAGTATGTTGGGGATGAGTATGGAAAAAGGACTGTTGTAACTACAATGGAGACATCTATTGCTGTTGAATCTATTTTTAAATTCCTTTTCCATCTTTTAAGTGGATTTTATGTTTGGTAAAATAACCTGGCTTTCTCTTAAAATTCTATCTGGTTTCACTAGGTATTTTGAAATCACATATCTAGATAGCAATCATTCCATATTGTGTTAGATTTATAGTCTTGAAAGACTCAAGATTGCCTGTGTAGTTTGAGATGACACCAACCCTGCAAGGGATTGTTTGTTAGCTGCTGTTTAAAAAATAAGAAAAAACAATTAATGTAGTTAACTTATTAAGATTTTAGTTTTCATTATTGAACAATTCGAACTTAAAATTACAAAAAAAAAAAAAGTAAGATGGTAAGTTGGGAAACATAGTATGTAGTAATTAAAATTTTTACTGAGAGGAGCCCTTTTGGATAAGGGGCAAATCAAATTTTAGTAAATGCCATTGTGACAAATTACTGAAACACAACTAAAAGCAAATAAATGTCAATGTGTCAGGTACTTGAAAGCGGAGTATATTACTTTTCATATTGTAAATCTTGTCGTGTGGTAATTATAAATGTTTTGATATGGATTATGACTAGCACAGTATTACAAGGTTTACTATTCAAGATGTAAATGGTTCATCAGGTTCAACTTTTATACAAATTGGAACCAAATTGCAAAATGGTTTTATTATAGTAACACGATAAACATGTATTTAATTGTATGTATGTAAACAAAAAAATGATTCATTTTTACTTTTTTACACTGAACACATTTACCTGTTGGCTTATTTCAGAGGAATAAATGTTTCCATCCCTCTTATCTGCCAGAGGTGTAATTAAAGAACTGTAACTGATTTTGAACATTCTGAGTATTTTCATGTAGTGATTTCACTTTCATGCTTTATCTCTGTGGTTTTCTTGCTGTATTTTCCATCTTTCCTCCCCTTTCTCCACAGTATAACTGAGAGGCTATTCAGGAGAAAGAATAAAACTGAATACATCAATAATAGAAAAAATGTATTTTAATCCTTTCTGTATAGTGACAAGAGGCTGAAAGTGACAATAAAAGTTTAAAAGCTAACATCTCTTTCCCTTGCTTTAGTTGATAGTCATAGTATTGTAAAGAATCCTGAGCTTCATTTTACAAATGGTGAAATAGGAATAAAATCACATAAGGATGTATGGAGGTGATTCATGAGAAATGTAAAGGGGAATATTTAGTATACAAAGAACACTTGTTTGTTTGTTCATCTTAAATGGAGAGTTAACAAGTTTACTGTAGTTTTCATCTGTCATTAGCATCCAGCAGCTTCAACGCTTATTAAAATTACATATAATCAGTTGAACAGTTCACTTCCTTTTGTTTTCATTGACGCTTTCTTTTTTTGTCTTGATTACAGTGTATAAACTAAAAAAGCTGAACTGACTCAGATATATTGAGTTCCATGTTTTTTTCTTGGAAAGCAGTGGAAACCGCTGGTTAACTGCAGGGTTTTGTTGAAGTTAGATCTTGAACTGAAGCGAGTGCGTGGGGAATGTCTGCCTCTTGGGTTCATGGTACTCTGTGTCATGTCTATTGTCCTGTGCTACATGACTGACTTGGGCAATCCTCCTTTCACAGGAGCATCCAAAGCAAGGCTGTGCTTCACATAACTTGCCTGATAAATACTTAAAACTAGTCCTGTGCTTTTATTCCAAACCAATAATGCTTAAAAATGTAACAAGGATGTAAAAATGTAATTGTAAATGTAAAAATGTAACTAAGTCCCTGTGCTGTTTGCTTTTGCCAGGCTTAGTTTTGATGTATAATCTTCCAGCAATCAGTAAGACCTTTAGATTTTGGGTAGGACTGATGTCACAGCTGCAAACCTGCTCCAGTAATGAAAAGCCTCTCACAGCCTTGTTGCTTCTGCAGTCTGCTGGCAGGGAAAAAGTAGTGAAAACCTAATGGGATTGCTAGGCCGACTAAATGTGAGAAGGAAGTCTTTTGGAAAAAGCCACGCTTCTTCATGCATTTATTTCTTAAACTTGAATTGTGTTGCCAGTATTGAATAATGTTCTTTGAGTCTCTGTGGTGGTTTACTTTGGTTTAAGTATTTGTGATGCCTCCATGGCTAGATGACACTGTTAGCACAGGGCGTAATGGGAAATCACAGCCTTCCTCCTTCAAGCTTAAAATACAAATTGCAGTACCTTTGAGGCAGTCCTTCAAATAAATTTGTAACAGTGTTAAATCAAACTTGAAGTCTCAATTAGTCCGTCACTTGCCATAGAATATTCTGGGCTTCTGGCATAAGCAGTTAAAACGGCGCTCGGGATTTTACAACTTGTGACTGACCAACCTTGTGGTGACGGCTGCCCACCCTTCCTGAGGCGGCCTGGTGGCTGCTCTCTTGTGTGATGCTTGGGCCCGGCTTTAGGCCTCTGTGCTGCTTGCCCTCTTCCCCTCCGCCTCGCTTTCCTCTCACATCACCATGGTGTGGGTGGAATTAAGTTGCCTTTGCACAGGGAACTTGCACTGTTCTAAACATGCTGGGGTGTCAAGCCACCCCGTCAGGAAGTATGGCTCACCCGTGTCCTCAGTGAAAGTCACTGCACACATCTCAGCTCCCAAAGGCATTTGGAGTAGTGCGAGACAACTGTATTGGCACCAGCGAAGCCCGCTGTTTTGTTAGTCTGTTTCCTTTCCTGTCCTATGTCCACTTTTTCCACAATTTAAAGGTGATTATTTTCTATGAGCCTAATAAAGTTATCTACTTTTTAATTTCCTTTTTTTTTTTTTTTTTTTCCCCTTGGTTGTTGGAAATCTCTGTTCAACCCTGCCTTGTTTGGAGCCTTCCAGTCCTTGACTGGAACCTGGATCCTCCCATTAGAGGCTGTTGATCTTGAGAGCTGTCTGTCAAACTAGACTGCAAATAACTTCCTTATACTTCTGCGTAGCAACAGCCATACGAAAATTACTGTTTGCTCTGATTAACAGAAAGTTGTGTGTAAGTTGGAGCCCTAACTTAGATTGATAGAATATTCCGTAGTCACTGCAGCATGAAATTGTACACAATTGAAAACCAGACGATGCAAAAAGTTGTTGAGATTTTACAAGTGACCATGCTGAAAATCTGTTTTAACTTGTCTATATGTATGGCACATTAATTGAGTTTGTCTCAGATGATTTTGTTTAATGTACTGGAATCCACAGCATATTCTGCACTGTCTTATTCATTCTCTGACTAGCGTGGTGGCAAAGTGCTTTGTCGTGCCATACATCTTCTGTGTTTGAGGCAGTGAGACATGGCTGAGATGTGAGGAGGAGTAAAAATGGTAATTTGTCATGAAAATCTCAGCTAATGATGAGCTGTACAAACAGCAGCAGAACCTTTAGCTTTGGTGTGCACTGTGAAGAAGTACCAGCTTGCTGAAGGCTCAATAATTGTATGCTGAGGAATTGCTGCATGTTTTTTTGTTTTAATAAAATACAATGGAAGATGAAGGAATACTTAAAGTTACGAGCTATTTAGAAATAGAAATATATTTTAAAATATAATTCTAAAGCTACTGTTCTAATGCTTAAATGTGAGGTGTTAAAATGCCATTCAGAGACTCAAATATTACAGACAAGATGTAGTGTGACTTTTTTTTCCCGACTTTTTTCTTTTGTATAGTGATTATGCCTAGGTTAGCTGTTTTTATTTTAATTCTTTCAGGGAAAGTATGCAACTTCAGCAATAAAACTGAATGTTTATCTGTTGTCATTACATAGTTTCTAACGTTGGAGATGAGTGGAACTATGACTCTGCTGCCTTTGGGAAGGATGCAGCACAGGTCTCCAAATCTGCAGGATTCTTGAGTAATCTGTAGCAGAGACAGTTACACAACCTGTGTCTTGATTCTTTCATCTGTAAAATGAGATAATACCTCCCTACATGGATGTTACGGAAGTAAATCCATGTAATAAGCTGCCTTTATTTTCTTTAAGCAGTGTGATGCCTCTTAATGAGGCATCATGTAACATCACAACCTTCTAGAATAATGGTTTTTACTTACCTGATGAGATGAGACTGAAAGGAAGCTTTTGCTTACTCTAATGCTTCAGTCAGCAGACTTGAAACTAAGCCAGGAGTTGAAATGTCTCTGCCTACAGGCCTCATAGCTATGTACTTTACCTATGGCTACCGTCAAACAGCTATGTCAGGCCTTCCAGAGAAAACTCAGTTCCTTAGGATGATCTGCATGACTTGGCATTTTGGAAAAAATAATTCAAACCCAAAAGCATACCTATTATGAAATGCAGAAGATCGATCCTAATGCCTTCAACATCATTCAGCCTCATTCTTCCCCAAGGGAGAAAGAACCTAGTCCTCAGACCAGTTCTAGAACACTTTTAATCAGCCATCTGCTGAACTGCTCTAATGAGTTAGCACGCGTTTGCCTTTTCCAGTGCCCTACCAGAAAAGGCATTTTATTGGTAGTTGGTTGGTGCTCTATTGATCTTATTGATCTGGTTTTGTACATTCACTGAAAACACAGAACCCTTTAATTTAGGGCCATTGAGCTTACTTAGAGTTTGCAAACAAGGAAACTAACTGATCTCTTAGCATAGATGGCATAGTATGGCTGTGCCTTTTTTTAATTTTAAGAAATGAGATTTATTGTGTTTTCTCTTGGTTTTCTGAAGCTGTATAGTAGACATTGTGCCTGATAACAGAGAAGCAAGTGTTAACTGTACTGTGAAAGAAATAAATGTTACTGAGAACTCATTTAGTTTAATCTTCTTTACATGTTATGCTTTAGAAAATCTTCATGAGACCCAGGGTGAGGAAGAAGAATGCCTGTTGCTTTTGATGAGACAAGGGTGATTACCAGAGCCCACTGAAGCGCTTTAGGTTTCAGATAGTCTTAAGAATGCTTTCTAGCAGTAGGCAGGCAGTGGGGTGCTTTGCAGTATTTTGTATTACTTTGAGAATATGCAGAATGTTATAACCAGAATATACAGCAGGTTGGGAATTGTTCTTGTGCAGCGTGTAAACTTGATTAAGTTTTGCTCCTCTGAGCAGTTTGTAGTCCTTGGTGTTAACCAAGGAAATAAGATCCAGTTTTCATAAAAATGAAACTCTACTGTTGAGAAGTAAACAATGCATGCGTTTTGGCAATAGAGATTCCTTTTTAGTGTTTGTGTACCCACAGCAACTCTCCTGTTACCCTCTGAGGAGAAGGACAGGGACATGCATGAAGGTGTGTCTGTTGCGTGAGACTAGCATGTCTTAGCTGGGCTCTGTACAGCAGAAACTGTATGTGCAGGTAGTGGATCTGAGATTTGGTCTCAGATATTGAGTGACATATTTTAGAGCACCTGGAATGAAGTTGCATGATATTTTGGTGAACTTACATTTTCAGACGTTCTGCATCTTTTCCTTTCTTACTGCTCATGTACTGAGCAGCCAACAATTGGCTCCCCCCCCCCTTTTTTTGTAATTGTTCCTATTTCATGGTAAAGATGAAGCAGACCTTGATGCTGCAATGATATATGCTGTTGCTGATGCTTTATTAAACCTTTTTATAGGTAAATATGAAAGCTATCTTTTTTCTCGAGACTGTTAACAGGATTAGAACTTGGGGCAGTATTTATGTTTACAAGGACACCAAAGCAGTGCCTAGAGGAGGCTCTAGGCTCAAGTTCAAATGTCAACATCTTCCTAGCTAAGCAATCTTGCTGCAGGGGGAAGAAGTAAGCCTGAGTACTAGGAATATGGTTAGACAGTATAATGCCACCAAAACTTAGCCCTGACTGGAAACTGAACAGAACTACACAAATGTATTGAGCTAGCTCAGTGATTCAGTCCAAGCCCTTCTCTTCGTGAGTAACAGTGCAGTAGTCATGCTATTTGTTTAGTTTCTGTTTGGCTTTTTGATTTGTAAACCAAAATACTGTGAATGCAAAAACCATACCTAATTTATTTTTGACCATACTTCTACAGAATTACATGGCTTGAATGCCTGTTAACTTTTCATTGCTTGAAGGCTTTCATCAGTATGTTTTAGCTGTTTAGTTTGAGTGCTTCTGGGTGTTACTTTGTCTGAGTTTGGAGTTTAGCTTTGAATGCACAACATTTTATTCACGCTGTTTTTATTTTGATATATATATATTTACTTTAGATGCATCAAAGGTTTCTGTCAAAATATGTATTGTAATATATATATATTTTATGGTATACTGTTCTTGCTGTTTTCTGCTAGTTCCTGCCTGTACATGCTCTTAAAATAAACTGCATAGGCTCAAATAAAATTATTTTTGTTCTTCTGTGTGTGTTTGAGCACATGTGCTATTTTGAGTTAAGGTGGGAATTGAGATGGCAGAGTATAAAGAAAGAGGAGGTTTTGGCTTTCGGGGAGTTATGCTCTGTATGCACTCATGTTATCTTTTTGTTTGTTTACTTTCTGCTGCCTCACCGCCTTGCCAGCAGAACAACTGCAATATTTCTCCACTTTTCTTCTTGACACAGGGAAGCATAGGAGTATGGAGCATGACAAGGATATTGCCTTTGTAATGTCCAAATAAACATATATTGTTCCTACAGAAACGTTTCTATGTCCTGCAGACTTCCTCTAGGACTTCTTTCTTAGAGCTGTTCCCAGCATATAGTGGTGGCTTTATTTTGTACCTCTCACCTGGGGTTCAAAGCAGACAATAGAAAGAGGAATAAGAGGAATTCCCTGAAACGTGGTGTTTTAAAGGGAATGGTCCTCTGATTTGTAAAATTAACTGGTAGCACAGTTAATAAATAAATAAAATCTCAGAGCATTTTAGGAGTTTGTTTTGGTTTTGATAACAAATGACTGAGCAGTTACCCAAGTATTGCAGAAGTAGAAGGCTGCTAAATAGGTGATCTATGTCTTGTAGCAGGGGGATTTTGTATAAGCTGGTGAAGTCTAGGTTTCAGCAGCACAGAATGGTAATATGGGCAAATGCACTGATATTTTGGCAAGACCTCAATGGTACCAGTTAAATATTGCAAACTAAGAAAAACTGGAGCTAGAGTCTCAGGCAGAATAGACAAAGGTATACACGTATGTATACTGAAGGAATGAGAGGGGGGAAATAGACAAATACTGCTGGGAGAGAGGGAAATACGCTCTTAGAAACATTTGTCTAAACTTATTTCTTCTTCAAAACACAAAACAAACAAAAACACCCCCAAAAAACTTGTTTGCTTTTGTTTTAGAAAATCTAATGAGGCCCCTTAAGAACTATGGAATCGCATGGTGAGCATGTTTCAATTCAAATCAAGTTTCTTTACAGATGTACTTGGTATTGTGCTGAAAAGCTAAGTTTGTGCTGCATTGTTTCAGCATGTCCATGGGCTTCTTGATAGACGAGACTGCCCCAGTTGTGTGGAGAGGACTCATGGTCATGTCAGCTGTTGAGAAATTGTTGAGACAGGTAAGGATTTACATCTGACTGATACGTGAGTATCCATAACATCGTTTCAAATTAGCGGTGAGCATTTTTGTGTCTTGGTGTTTCATATGGACTTGTATTGCTGTCAGACTTCTGAAACATGTTTTGTGCACTAAAGATTTATTTTCCCAGTGTCAGTAAGTTAATAGAAAGGTTTTCACCGGAGAACCAAGTGGCACACGTCTTCCTTGACAAGAGTCATGGACCTAACTGCCACTTGCAGCCTTGCTAACTTAAAGTTCCATAGCAGACAAACTGCAAGCAATATGCATTTGAAACAATAATCCCTGGAGGTTATCTCAAATGAACCAATAAGATTGGTGGTACAGAACTCATACGGTGTTGTCTCTGGTCTTTTGATTTGCAATTTTCTGCCCTTTTGGAAGTGATGTTTGTAAGGAAAATTAGAAAAAAGCTTCTGGGTTATTTTTTTAATTGTACTTCCTGTGCATTTCAAGTATTTATTACAACATATGATCATGACTTCCACTTACGTTCAGTCACCTTATGACCATTCTGAGAATACGAGAATTTTATTTTCTCTCCAGGTAAGAGAAAAAGTTGATATTTACTGTATTTACCTATTCTCTTCACATAGTCATTGTTCCATGCATTTGATGAGTGGATCACCCCATTTTAATGCATTTTTGTGTTTTTTTAAGTAATATTTTGCAAATGTCTAAGAATTTGTATGTATAGGTGTCTGTGCTTATCTACAGCTGAATTCCCGTATGTGCTTGTTTATTCAACAGCACTAAGAATTCTTGGATGGCATTTGACAGGTACATGAAAATCATTAGATAGTATCTCTGTGTAGTGCAGATAAATCGTTGGTTAATAAAGCTCCTGGCATATGGAAGCAGGGTGGCTTCTTTATTTCTTGACAGGTCGTTTTTTCCTTCTTAGTGCGAGTAAGATCTGTGAAGTGCTAATGAGACAAACAGCTGAAAAAATGCGTTAAGTGCATTAAGGTTCTCTGTTTAAACTTGGAAGTGACCCATATTGTTCATGGCTGACATCTGTTGTACACCCTGATGTGTACAGCTTGGAGATCACTAGGTTTTGTTTTTGTATGTGTTCTGTAAATACTTGCAAACCTTATGCTCCCTTAATGACTGAGAAGGAGGTGTTTTTTTTTTTTTTTTTTTCCTTCTTCTTCTTCTAGCCTGTTACCAGTTTAACTGAATTCTTCTCTAACAGAGTTTAGAATAGCGGCAGATGTTGCCCTAGTCAGAAAGGACTCGTGTGTGCCAAAATCTAAGGGAGAACCTCTTTGTCTAGACTTGACATTTAAAAATAAGAGGTATTCATGCCAATAGCTGTGGAAGGCTGTTCTGCCCTCTTCATGTGTTGCATTGCGTTGGCCAGGCTGACAAAGACTAGAGCCTAAAACTTCAAAGACAGAGCTGAAGCTAGCACCTGCTGCATTCACATACTCAGCCCTGGGAGACTGAAACCTTTTGGCAGGCACTGCAGTGCTACTACTTCAGTCGGTGGTATCCCCAGATGTGTGTGCCAGCTTCCTTGTGGAGGGTGTTGATGGTGCTGTGTAATGAGCTCACTGCTCCCTAGCAGCCAGTGAAGTGGTTACGTGCTGCCCGACTGCAACAGGAACAAGACAGAGTCCATTAATACACAGGGCATCAGGGATTTCACTGACAATGGAACCTACCTTCTGAAAGAGGAAGGCCTAATAGCTAAATTTCTTCTCACCTGAAGCATTTTTGCCTCTGTTTGATAATCAGGGTTTGCTTAAATCTGCGCTGGAAGGAGTTGTTTGTGTCTTCTCCCATGAAGAAAGAAACTCCTAGCCCACAGAAAGAACCAGCAGGTTCTTTCAGATACACAGGTAGTCTTTAGAAAATGACTGACAAATTATCCAGACTTACACATGCTGCTTTGGTTATAAAAACTGTAATATCTCCCTTCTGACGTGGCTAACCCATGCTTGAGATTGACCAGTAACTGGTGTTAGAGCCTAGGACAACTGAATGAGAGAGGACTACAACATGTGATAAATATCATTCTGTTTGTGTTGAAAATGGTTTTGTGATCTCTTGGGTCTTTTGAAACTGTTTCCTCTTTTCTCTTTATCTGTTCTGGTTGGTTGGCTATTACCAATTGTTTGACAGGATAAAATTGCTTCCAAGAATAAAATGCTTCTCCTTGTATTTAACTTTCTAAGGCAGTGTTCTTAAAAAATAGCTGCTTTACCTCTATAGCTACATATAAACAACCTAAATTAGCTCCCTAATCTAGATTTATAGTCTAATATAAGGAGCTATTGTGCACTCAGGGAAGCTGATAAAATACTAAGTTCTTAAAATAATTAAGTCAGCCAGGTAGAAAACACCTGATGGAACCGATTGTGTCAGAAGTTCCCAGGCTTTCACATGAAAAACACTGGTAGTATTTCATAATGGTGTTTACTGTTAGGTCACAGGGGCTTTTTTGTGTCTGTTGTTTTAAGAGGTTTTGTATTTGCTCTATAAATAAGTTTTTTCCTTTCCATACAAAAGAACCAGTTTTTCAGAGTTGATCATGCTTCAGATACTCCAGTAAAGCACTGGAAGGTCTAGTATCCAAACGTATTAACGGAGACTTGTTGACTCATTAACTTGTTAACTCGTAATTAATTGGTCTGTGCCCTTAATTAGTATTTAAATGCTTATTTTACTCTTGCAGTTTATCAAATCTCTGGAATTCTTTGTCTGGAAAATGCATTTTGTTAAATACATACACTCTGTGGTTCCTTGTGCACTTCATGCAGGTAGGATATCCTACTCAAGTATTGAAAGAGCTTTGCAAACATCGCTTTTCATAATACACGTGTAGTTTTCTTCCTCTCATCCTTGGTTGAATGGCTTTTCAGTGCTGCTCCTTCCCCTCCCCCCCCCCCCCCCCAAAAAAAAAATAATATATCCACCAGTTTTGGATCCAAGCTCCCCTTTTGACATGTGTCTACGTAGAGAAACTGTTAGTTCTTGTGACCTGCAAGCAGTAGTGGAATATTTGATATTCATAGAACATACGAACATACTTATAACTCTTTCAGTTAAACATCTCTAGTTTACACGCCTTGAAGTTACAGTGGCCAGTTGTCACGGGCCATATGATCCGAGGTTTAGTTGTGGCTGAGAAATGACTTTTGTTAACATAATGAGATGTACTGTAGGCCTGTTTATGTTGCAGGATGATCATTCCTCTTATTCAGACTTTAACTCTACTCATTTCCCTGCAACAGTTGTTTTCATATAAAAACTCATCCACGAAGGAAGTTAACACTTCCTTTGAATTTTGGTAGCCTCTAGGTGAGGTAGAACTGAGTATTTTTTGGTTTACTTGAAATTTTGAAAGGATAGTTCTGAAATCTTTTCTATGAAGATACCATTAAAGCCTGTGCAGAGAAGTTTTGATAATTCTCCATGGTCATGTGTGGCACTGGGCTTTTCCTATTTGCTTTCTACTTAACATACACTTCAGAAGCTGCCTCCTCTTATATATAGTCTCATTCAGTGCTCACTCCTTTACTCTGTGTGTCTCCTGATCCAGTGCTATGGTTCCTCAAAATGCGTTGTCTTGGTATATTTGCTGTGGAAAAGAGTCCTGGTTAACCTAAGGCTAAATATAGTAAAGATTCTGATTTTTATCTTTTTTTTTTTTTTTTTTTTTAATGAAAGTTACCTAAGGGCTGTGCCTGAATATTTATGTTGCTGAGAAGCTCTGAAGTAAGTGTCAGGTAGACAGCTGAGAACCTTGGAAGAGCACCTATAAGAAAAAGGGGTGGGAGGGTGGGGGAAGGCAAGCAAAACTTGTAGTCGGGTTTAAACTGCTATTGCAACAAGGACTTTATGTAGTCCATATAATCTATAACAGCACTGTATTATAGATCCTGTACTGTAAGTTTTCTAGCACCATTTCCAATTCTGTCTATTGTGGTTTAACACAGCAGGCAGCCAAGTACCACACTGCCACTTGCTCACACTCCCCAGGTGAGACAGAGAGAACTGGAAGCATAAAGGTGTGAGAACTCATGGGCTGAGATAATGACAGCTCACTAGGTAAGACAAAAGCCATGCGTGCAGGCAAGGCAAAACAAGGAATGCATTCATTGCCTCCTTTTGGCATACAGGTGTTCAGTCACTTCCAGGAAAGCAGAATGATTGCTTGGGAAGATTAATGTCATCACTCTGAATGTTCACCTTCCCTCCTCCTTTCCCCCAGCTGTTATTGGTGATTATGATGCCCCATGGTATGGGACATCCCTTTGGTTGCTCTTGTCAGCTGTCCTGGCTGTGTCCCCTCCGAGCCTCTGGTGTGCCCCCATTTTTTCATCAAAAATCCCAAACTCAGCATCATATAAGTCTCTATGAATAGTTAACTCTAACCCAGCTAAAACCATAACACAGTCTGAGAACATCTTGACAGTTCAGCAGCAAAGGAGTAAATAGAAGAGTGTAGACATGATCCTGTACTAATCTAGGCTCAGCAAGGTTGGTTGCTGTACAACCTAGAATATATTGTGGCAATTGTTTTGCCAAAAGGCTGGCAGAAGGGAAGTGGCATTGCAGTTGACCACCAATCTAATAGTTACTGTAGTCAGCAGTAATAAAAGTGAAGGCGATTTTTTGTTCAGAGTATATAACTTTTAATGTAAAGGATAGCACATGTTGGTTGCTCACATCTTACGAGATGTGGAATAACAGAGTTCATTAGGTTGAAATAAAAGTACAGAGTGGACTACAGGTATAAAGTGCATATTTCAGCATGTAGTGTTCTATATTTAACAATAAAATTATGTCACTATGAGAAGCAAGCATTGCCCACACAATAGGGATTATAGATGTGAGCAATTCTATTAAGTGCTATCAGTCCACTTGGAACTAGCCCAAAGAAGCTGCTCTCTTTACAAGGCAGGGATCTTTGGTTGATTAACATCCTTAACAGTATTTCTTACCCTGACGTGACATTTTAACCGATGTTTTTGCAGACTAGCCAGATCTTACCTGGCAAGACTCCTGTATTTCTTTCTTCCTTACCCTGCTCCCCTAGAGCAGCAAGAACATCTTGTACACTGGCAGCCTTCTTGGAATAGTATGGTTAAAAACTAACCGTCAGAACTGCTGAAGGTGTTGTGAGCTGTAAAGGTTCCTTAGTTATACCTGAGAAGGATGAACACATTTTTCCTAGAAAGACAACAAACTTCTCTGGAATTTATCTAATCTCCATTTCTTCCTTGTTCCTTTTAGCAACAGTTTAGTGCCTTGGCTTTATAAAAGGTACGTTCTGAAAGAAAATTAAATGAACTTTAACTGGAAGGGATATAATTGGAATGGAAATAGTACAGAGAAGCTAGCAGAAAGCAAATGATACAAGCCTTCTAATGCAGAGCACATGCACATGAACAAAAGGAAATGGGGTCTTGCACTTTGAAGCATGGACAGACTTTATCCCCTACAAATATGTGTTGAAAGAACATAAATTCAGCAAAGGAAATTACCAGAATGATTTTTTTTAACCTAAAGCAGATTAGAGCTGTAGTTTTAAGATTCAGTCTTGTCCTTTAAAAAAAAAAACTTCAACTCAGTTTATGTGGTTATTATATGTATAGTTGTACGTTCTGGCTGGAGGTAGAGGTTTTGTGTGCCACTTCCCTTCTGAAGTTCTCTGCTAAGAGCAGAGCTATTTTAAGAGCAGCACTGTGGTAGTATTTTTATAGTATTGTGTGAGTGTGTATACATATATGCATCTGGAACTTCATTTGTAGCTTAATACTATAATGCTTAGTATCTTTTACAGATGCATGCACAATTGCTTAACACCTGATGGTACATGCTACCTTACTTGCATCTTCTGCAAAGAGCCATCAAAGGGGTAAGGGGTCTGAAGAATGTAGTAAGAGATACCGTGAATACTGGATTTATTTGATTTTGAAAAGGTTAAAGGGACATCTGAACTATTGTCTGTAGCTACCTAATTGATATGTACAGAGAAGATGGAGGTAGATGCTTCCTGTATGTGCACAGTGAAGTTTTCCCAGAGAGATGACAGATCTCTCTTTTGGAAGGTACTCATAACTCAGTTGGACAAGGTTCTGAGCAACCTGCTCACAGTTGGTCCTGCTTTGTGTAGAAGGATGAACCAGAAAACATCTTGAGGTCCGTTCCAACCTAAATTTTTCTGTGAATTTGTGACTAATTCTAAAATAGGCATCCTGCTGCTTATTTGACTAGCAGAATATATAATTTATCTGCAGCTCAGAGAGGAGAAGAAGGTTATGCCTTTCAAAGAGAAGACTGAATGCTCTAGCCACTGATCAAAACCTAAAATGAAATGCAGGTGTCTCTCTTGTGTGTGTCCTAATCACAAAGCTAGACAGACATGCTTGCAAGACATCTTGCGTCTTGCTCAAATGAATATATAATTAAGTCTTTCAGTCAAATGAGCAAGTTTCAATATAATGAATGAGAGCATATTTTCCACAGTAGCACTTGAAGCCATTTGACCACTTGACAGGTGCTACATCAGATCCCCGTGGGCTGAGACAAAATATTCAAACCCAAATAATCTTTGTCTTGAATGAGCATTCTAATTATGAACTAGGAGAAAAAAAAAAGTTTCATCACTTATGTGATGAAATGTATATCATTGGGGGCTTGCTGTAGGTTGAAATTATTAGTAGTGTGGTGGAGAAAAATGTCTTTTTGGGATAAAATTAGTGAGAGTGTATGGGTGGATGAGAGGGAACAGTGAGAGGGATTCAGCAGAGAATGACATCTTGGGTCAGGAGAAAGGCAACAATAACAAGTTGATGGCTCTGATTTTTTGCAACTATGTTTCAAATGAATTGAAAGGATCCCCTGAATAGTAGTAGTGAGTCAATGATGAAAATTATTCTTATTGTAAATGTAAAGAGCAACTGGAGGGGAAAAAAAAAAAAAAGCACTGCAGTAAAGCAAGAAGCAAAAAGATATTTTTGGATTGTGGTTTTTAACACTCCTTGGTTTTGGAAGGGCACTCCATCAAGAGATTTCCCTTAAAGACATTTAAGTTGCATTATGGTGGTAGATTGTAGAGACAGGAAAAGGTTGAGGTGCCGCGGTGGGGAATTGTAGCAGAGGTGATCAGGAGGTTGAATAGTGATCAGTATTAATCATATTTTTGCCTTCTAATATACATTTAACAGGCTGTACACTTGTCCTTATCGACAGAATAGATGTACATGACCTGTGTATGCTAAAGGCAGGTAATTAATATGTTTCTCTATATTTTGTTTCTGCAACATTTTGCAGTTGAAAATTTTTACTAATTTCTACACTGAATTGTTTTGAAATATTCATTTATCTGGTCTGCAAGTAATTGAGAAACTGAAGCATGTAGTCTGTAGCAGGATATTTACAGTTTATGTTTCAGAGAGCTAAACAAAGCTGTGTTTATATTATGAGCTACTAAGATGTGTTTATATTCTGCAGTGCATAATTTTAAAATATGGTAGTCTCACCAGGTGTCACTACATGTAAAAAAAAAAAAAATGTTGCCAGCATTTCAGCATTTTTTTTAAAAGTATGTCTTCTGTTTCAATTTTATATTTTGAGTTATCTTAGCCTGAGGTGAACATAGAGATTGTTAGGACAGGCCAGAGGCTGTTATTTTGTGATTTTGAGGGGGGGGGGAGAGCATGGAGGGAAATATTGAAATACCACTGTTCTTCAGAGCATGAAGAGTTGAAGAGTTGTTGCATCTTGAGGCAGTTGGGATGCTTTTCTGTTTTTATTTTTGTGATCCAAAGTACAGTAACAAAAAGATCCAGACACTTCATTGTTATATAGAGGAGCATTGATACAATGTATTTGTTTTATTTAGAAAGGTCAAGATCTGCCATTGAGATATTTTGAAAAGGGGAGCAAAATTCAGTAATAGCGGTGGCCAAACTTTGCAGTAAGGTCTGCTTTGATACGCTTCTAAGGCTGCACGTAATTGGCATGTATCTGCAACTGGCAGGGAACAGACAGTAACTGAAGGCGTGTGAGATTTTTCCTAAAATCTTTCATGAGCTTTCATTTAAAAGCAGGGAAGGTCAAGAGGCACATGCCTTATCACCAAATTTAAGGAACCTGTTTTGAGGGTACAATATAATGCCCTCTCATATGTTACAAAGGAGCCTGGGGAGGCGGGGAAGCATATCCTGATTTTTGTTGCATCCTTTTTGCTGTGACTAAAGGACAAATAACCTAACTTCTCATCCAAAGCCCACTGAAACCAGTGAAACTGATTTCTATGAGCTTTAGTTAGTGGTGTTGATCTTTAGAAAAGCCCGTTAACAGGAATTCTGTGTGTAATCATCACTAATTTGCTAAAATATTAATAATGGTCTTGAAGGGCCTTGTCTATTCAGAGAGAACTGCCTAAACCAGTCCCAAGCAGTGTGTACATATTGCAGGGGCAGTAGTTACACTTCCTGGAGAAGAGAAGCTAAACACAGATTGAGGGGTGTCCTGCAGCCCACACCGTGGAAGACAGCAGAAAGCCCCTCCTGCCACCCCTGCCCTCCGAGATCCTCACAGCCGGAGCATTCCTGCTGCCACCCTGTGCCATATCCCTTTGCCTCCAGTGCTCCTGTGTGTTTTGGGAAAGGTGTGATAGAACGAACAGAGGCTTGATTCTTTTGTTCCAGCTGAAGCTACAAAACCTGTTTCGTTGCTTTTCTTCTCTTAATGAAGGAAGGAGGATCTGTACAGATCCCTGTTGCTTTATTGGCTTGCGTTAGCCGTTGATATAAAAAGGGATTATAGTCTGTGAAAGAAATTGACAGTCATAAAAAGAAGTGTTAGAAAAGCCAGAAGAAAACAAAAACATTAGCCAGCAACATAGTGCTGAACTGGAAGCATTTGCAGTAAATGTATTTTAACTGTCTTTGAGGATTAAAAAAAAAAAAGCCTAACAACTGAGTGAGAATGTATTTACAGCAAACATTTCTTGGCCTGGTTCCTCAGCTGTCATGGTTATGACTGTGCAGCTACTGCTGCTGTGGGAACAGGCTGTGAGAGTGTTTTCTTTGCTCTACTTCCAGTAGTCTCATCTCCAGCACAGATTACACAGGTATGCATGTGTCTGCCCTCCTTTGCATAAAATAAAACAAATGCAAAACACGCAACTGTGTTTCTGGGTTTGACTAGATGGGAAGAAATGGCAGAGAGCTCATGGTTTTTCAAAATGGCTGCCTGAGGGCTAAAGCTGGTGCGTGTGTGTGTATATGTATGTAATTCCTTCAGCTCTAAAAGAAGCTGTTGTGAGGTTTAAGAGTTGGCATGATCTGTCTGCAGCAAAGTTCAGACCGTTGTGCCTAAGATGGCATCCAGCTTTGTTCTGTGAGAAAAGATGTGGCGATTTAAGGATGTTCTCAAGTGTTTCCTGAACAGGAGTACTGGTGGTAGAGGAGCTAGGAAAAATAAAAGAAAACAAATCCTTTCTCAAAATTTCCAGAATTTATGTGAGACTTTTCAAAATACTGAGTGTTGTAGGTAGCTATTGCCACTCTATCACTTTCTTTTCCAGTGATAAGGGAGTCTGTTCTTTCGTTCTGCTTGTAGTTCAAATGAAAAGGGGGACATGGGTATTGCTGTGCTGAACGTTGCAGTACCTAAAAGGTAGATGTCCTGCCTGCCAGAATGGAGTTGGAAAGTCAAAGCCTGGAAGAAAGCTGGGTCCGCTCCATTCCTGGGATTTTGGAACTACATCATTTGTCCCTCCCAGTGTTACTGAGAGGTTACTTCAGACTTCTTGCCACTGCCTCAATAAAGTAGGTACAGTATATTTAAAATGCTGAAGTTTAGAGCTTGATGTAGAGTAAGTGAAATTTAGTGGTGCAAGTCAAATTTGTAGGGTCACGGTCTGGAGATGAACAATCCTGAAATGGCTGAGCAAGAATGCTATTAGGAAAAGCCTATGGGATGTGTCTCACTTTGTGTCTGTCCTGGATTTCAGCACGTAATTGTAGCCTGGATTAGACAGCTCTGTGGAGCTGAGATTTAGAGCCAAAACTGAGTATCTTCTCTTAGGTGCCAAGACCTTTCTCTTGGTTTAACTTGACAGGCTTATTCTGTGTTCAGAATAATAGCCTGGGAAGGAAACCATTCAGCCAGGACAAGAGAGCTGTGAGTTCAGTTTCTTTCTCAGTTTTACATTTAAACCCGTATTTCTCATTTCCCAAGAGGGTGCCATGAAGCCGCATAGAACAGTCAAAATCTTCTGCTTTACCAGTTGCTCTACAAACAGGGATGCACGGTTCCTGGGACTAAAACTAGCAGCATGGCCAGTGCTATGCAGGAAATTCAGTTAGTCCGATGTTTCAGCCTTCCAGGTGAATTCTTCAGCTATCAAGTTTATATAGAGGGTTATGTTTGCCTCTGTGACTCCTGCGTTCCTTGTACACTAGCTGAAATAAATGACACCTGCTTGAGAAAATGAAACTCATATCTTCCACTTCTTGTATGGGTTCTCTCATGTAGCTAATTACGATATCAAAAGCCACAATTACAGCAGCAGAACCACAGGCTTCTGGCATGTGTGTTCATTTTAAAATGGCTGTGAGTACTCAGCTTTGTGTTGAATTCAGTGTTATCACTGACAGGTGCATTTTGAGCATGCCTGCTAGATTGCTCCTGTAAGACTTGCTTCTCACTCACAGAAGTATGTATAATTAATGGACCCCAAATGGACTTCTGGTTGACACTTAAAATTGTAGAATCATAGAATTATTTATGTTGGAAAAGACCTCTAAGATCATCTAGTTCAACCTTTAACCTAGCACTGCCAACTCCACCATTAATCCATGTTACTAAGCTCTACATCTACATGTTTTTTGAAGACCTCCAGGGGTGGTGACTCAACTGCTTCCCTGGGCAGCCTGGTCCAATACTTAGCAACCCTTGTGGTGAATACGTTTTTCCTAGTATCCAACCAGAATCTTCCCTGGTGCAACTTAAGGCATCTTCCTCTTGTCTTATCACTTGGTACACAGCAGGGATTTTGATATTTGCAGCAAAATAATTTTCACTATCTGTGTATTTTGTGTTGAAAATGTGGAGCTTTGTCTCAAGCATCCAAGTTACTGTGGGTTACAGGCACCTAACTTTCACCTAATTCATAGCTTATGAGTTGCTATGAATCAGATGAGTTGCTTTTGAGGTGGTTTTGGGTGCTGCTGCCTTAATGCTTGGGTCCAATATGTTGTCCTTGCACCACTAAAACTGTGCTGCAAAAGTTGAAATTGCTGGCTCTCCTCAATGCTCCTGGCAAATATTAGCTATGATAGGAAAGGTAAAGAAATTCTAAAGTACAGGGACTATTATCGTAATTATCAAAAATGACACAATCAAAATTCCACGCTCCTTTTACAAACTTTATTTCCTAGGGCTGCAGTTCAAATTACAGCTAAAATACTTGGAGGATATTGATATTTTCTACTAGCAAGCGATGCTTTGCCTGAGGACAGCAATAAATTTTTAGTGGTGATTGCCAAATTATATTTTGATTATTAGCAAGCTGCTTTGTCAGTTTGGACTTCGTTGTGCCAAGTCAAGTCAACAGCCTCCTGACTCCTGGCAGTAAATAACACACCACACACATGCACACAAATTGAGGAGATGCATGTGGGTGTAAAAGAGGAAGGAGTCAGTCTGTCCGCTGCTGTGCTTCCTTCAGCTGGAGCTGCATTCGCTTCTTGAACAGCCTAAATCTTTAGGAGAGATTTTAGGGTTACTTCTGAATGTGTGTATAGAGCTTGCCAAAGCTGCTTCTTAGGCATTTTTTTTTTTCGTTTTTAGGCATTTTTCTTATTTCTGTTCTAAACAAAAGTGGACTGTCCTCCCCATCATGGCAACATTATCACATTGTTCAGCATTACTCACTCAATTTCACTTAGCAAATGAAATATCAGTGTAACTATATACACAGAAACTATACTGATATCGAATTAATATTTTTAATTACACGTTCATTTTTTAAATGAACTGACTTGAATTCTGAGTGTTGAAAACTGAGGGACTAATTCCTTCACTCACAACATTCTCCCATATCTCTTTTGCTCCCAGGAAATACCTGTGGATACCCAAGAATGGCAGCAGTTTTTTACCTGTGTTCTTTGGAGAAACTATTTCTCACATGCTAAATGATTGACACAAATATGAAATAATTGTGCTAAAGGCACCAGAGATTAATGCTTTTTTTTTTTTTTTTTTTTTCCGACCAAAAAACCCCAGTGCTTCTCTGTACTATTTATGAAGCTGCAATAGATGGTTCTGCTTTTACACTGCTTTAGTCTATCAACAGCATCTTTTAAAAGAAAAATTTGTTACTAACAGAATGATGCCTTTCATTTACACATCTTTCACTGGGTAGTTAGTAGGTGCCCATTTTAACTATGTTTTTTTGCTAGGTATAAACAGTTTTCCCTGTGTATCAATGATGAAGTAAGAATTGTAGCCAAATGCCAGGATAAAAATGAAAATATGAAACCTGTCCTGTTCTTGGCGATAATCACTGAACGTCCCTAAAATTCATGGTTTCAGCACCTTCAGCAAAGTAGTTTAATTAGCTTTAGAATACAAGGAACACTTTTAATTGTTGCAGATTTACAGCTGAGGGCACTGGTGAATGTAAAAGCTTGGTTCTGCAAACTCAGCAATTATTTAGGCAATCTTTATACAATGCGTTCATATATTTGTTGTCTAATCCATAGTAAATGCTTTTGCTACTCTAACAGTAAGACATTCAGCACATCTTTAATTGTGGGAATGTTGTGTGTGCAATTGCAAAAGTGTGTAATTCCTAAATTGATTTTTGTTTTTACATCCTGTCTGTATTTTTATTGTGCTTTCTCTGTTTCGCTCTCTGTAAGAACAATCCATATATAGTTGTTCTTGTTCCTTTGTAGCCAACCTGAAGCCAGTTCTTTTAACAGAAAATTTGTATCAGCTTCAGAGACTACAGATCAGTCCCTGGTCAAGAGTTCCAGTGAGTCAGTGATCTGTTCTGCTTCCTCTTGCATGTGCTCTCACTTGCACTCCTCTTTCACTCTCTCTCATCCTCTGGAGTCTTGCTGTGGAAGTGAAGGATACGATATATTATGTGGCCTTGTTGTGACATCTTGTTTCTTGTTGGATATATTGATTATTGTGCTCCAGGTAATTCAAGCGGACTCTCCATTGCTGGTTTCATTAGCAAGGGTAGACTATTTTGAATTCAGTGACTGTGGAGGACATGCATCTGAATTTTAAGTACATCAAGTTTGGACAATGGGGTTTTATCCATGTTGGTGGAAAACAGGTTATTTTAAAATACATGTATATAACGTTTTATTATTGGAAAATTAATGTTTCACTTTAAGGCTACTTACTCTGAGATTGGATAACATCTCACCAGACAGGAAAACCAGTCATGTATTGAGACTTACTGTCTGTGGACTCAGTTCAGTGGTCTACATCTAATTGGTTCTATTCCATTTTTTATATTGCACTGCTTATGGTAGTATTGGAGAGTTCTCTTCAGCAGCATTTTAAATGATTTGAACAATATTTGTCATGTTATTTTCTTCTGTTATCCTTTTCCTGAAGGTCTTAGACTTGCCTCTGAAGAAGGCTTCTGTACTGTTGTGGTTTTAATTAAATTAAATGCATTAATGTACTTATGAAACAGAATTTTCTGACTTGTTAAATTTAGTGGTTAAGTTCTGATTTAAAATCAGTGCCTCAATGATGGGCACAAAATGGTGCCTGTATTAGTCTGTTAGTACCCCAGTAAGGAATTAATGAATTTTCTTATTGTACCAGGATATGAATTGAAGTTTAAGGAAGTTAAATGACTTGTACAGAGAATTAGGAACATTACTTTCCGTTGTATAGCTTAAGCACTTGGCCTTAGACTATACATCAGCTTTTAATATCATTAGAGTAATATTGGCAAGAGTATATATAGATGATGAGTTTAATAAGTTTCTCCCTTTCAGTAGTTGGTACCAATGCTAGTAGTATTTCCAACTGTTGTTATTGTAGGGAATATCTGAACCAGACAGCATTATACATTGTATGAGCTTAACTGGAATCCTGATAACACTGCCTTAAAAATGTTTTGTTGGCTTTGGGACTGATAGCTAAATGATGCTGATGTCCCTGTGTACTAATAAGGAGAGCTCAAAGAGACTTTGTAGCTTAGGGGATAGCCTTAAAGCATTTGCATCAGCCTGGTTGTTAATTGAATTAGATGATGTAATGCTAGCCCAGCTTATTCTGGTTTGTGTTGGTTTATATTACTTTATTTTTTTGTTCAACCTCATTGCTAAAAGGCATACAAATTGAAACTTGTCTTGTTCCATGTTTCTTTTCCAGACATTGCTGTTGAGAAGCTGAACTACAGGCAATTCTGTGTCATAGAACAGGAAGAAAAGATGGTATATTTCTGAAGAAATTTTTCTGCAAATCATGTAGTGCAGACTGTGGGTCAAGGACAGAGAGCAGCAGATGAATTATCAATCTCAAGACTGAGCTCATAATACAGTTAGTTTCTCAAAGTATCTCCTTTTAGGGAACAAGTGTTTCCCTGGAAAATAGTAGTCTCTGCTCTCAAAGGCTCTTTGGCAGCAACAACTTAAATCCAGTGGGAGATTTTTTCAGGTGTGATAGTGTTGATTCTGTCTCCATTAATTGTTCTGGGGATGCACAGAGCCACTCCTTTTCATTTGTCCGCAGTGATCAGCCCCAGACTCGTGAAGATGTGTCAAGCTAGTCCACATCTCTGTGCCCTCTCTCATGCCACTCAGGTTGACATGGCACTGGCAGGGTTTCCTCAAGTCGAGGAGGAGCCTGGTGTCAAGTGCCTATCCTCAGTCTCCTGGCGTGCCCTCTGCAGAATTGCCACTTCATACTTGTCTTTTGGGAGTTGCTTAGTTTTGTAGGTTATATAGGACAGAAACTTCAGGCTACTGCATCATAATTTTCATTTGCCTTCAGATTTCTATATTATTAAAAGCCATCGAGAGGAGGAGGCCAGTTTCTGTTTCAGCATTTAATTGAACAGGACTCTGATTTCCTTCCTAGGTACTTAAAGTTACTCTTAATCTGTATTGGGAAAGAATAGGACAATCTCCTTCACTTTATGGAAATCTTAGGAGTAAACTGTTCAGATGCTTCACCTCAGTTTTTCTGTATACTCTGGCAAAACAGGCTGCTCAGAAGTACCTTAGAGGGTATTTGAACTATTGCAGTGCATCTGGTGTTTGCAGTGCTAGGCTGTGAGTCTACAAGATTGGTTAAGCATCACAGGACAAGTCAAAGGGGCAATGTTCTTTGTTCAGAAAGTGTCAAGTTGTATTAAGCACTATGGAATATCCTGCTATGGAGTAAGCAGTTATTTCACTACTGGGGAGAGAGTTTCTGTAGGGGATAAGCGTCTTCTGTTCTATGCCTGGGAAATGTCTCCTTTCTTTAGTTTATCAAATATTTTTGAGAATAAATATTAATTAAAATATCATAAGTTTCATTATACTATTCCTTAAAAATCTACTTTCTTTTATCATGAAGCCAGTTCTTGTAATTTCCACCATCTATATACGTTTAATCAGCATCTTGAAGTAAATTTTCAAGGAATTAATTTTTAATGTTTGCTTCATCTTGTACTAACAGATTTTTATGCATGTGAACAGTTTTATGCAAATGCATGCTAAGTTTGCAACACAATGTCTTTCCTTTATTATGTTCAGCTGTTTGCCTGTCCTAAATCACACACACAGCCAACACAGTAGTTAGGAGGGGGGTCAGGCAGGAGTAGCCCTTAAGCTGTCTGTGACATAGCTCTTATATTTCTGATACTGGTGTTCAGAGCTTGGCTGGCTGCTGCCAAGTCTGCACCTGCAGTGCTGCTTGATTGAAACTCTGCATGTATTGCTCTTAGTGAGAAAAAATAAATAATATCTTCTGTTATTTACCAAACACCAGGATTACTTCAGAACCACAAGCAGCAATCTCTCTTCTGTGCTAATGTTCTGTCACTTCTACCTCGTGCACAGAGGATTCTCAGGCTTCATTCCTCAACAGAAATGCCATCTTTTTTTCTCCATGCTCTACTTCAGGTTTAATTTGCTATTTGGAGCCCTTACTTAAAATGCATATCTGGTATTTTGATTATGAATTGTCACATAAACAGAGTGATTGATTAAAGTAATTTACATAGAAGCATTCATGGTATTTCTGAGCAAGGGAAAATACACAGAAGCACATGGCACTTAATTACATTGCTTAACAATAAATGTCAAGTTAAATCTTTTTAAAAAAAGATGAATGCTATACTTAAGCGAAGCGCAATTATATTTCTGTGGTTTGAAATGTTTTACGCACTGTATATATTAGAGAGGCAAAGATATTAACACTTCTGTACATGCAGAGGTGCTGACAGATTACAGATGCTGCAAGGCAGGTTTTTGTAACTGCCGTCAGTTCAGTGCTTACAAAGGGAACTCCTCTAATGTGCTGTTAATCTGAGCTCATTTACTTGTATGCAGTGGCATTTGCATACAGGCACACTTCTTAGAACTGATGGAGAACATGAGGACTAGTGGTCCTGATCTGGTAAATTGTTGTGTATAAACAGGATTTGCATTCAAATGAGTGTTTTATATCACAGCCTGATTATACATTGCATTTTAATAATGTTGAAAGAATGGCAATAGTAGATTTCAGAAAGCTACTTCTCTGATTATATGTTCCAATTTTAAGTTAATTAAAAATGTCTCTTCCCCTTTTTTCCTCCTCTGCTGATATTTAGCAACACCTGATTTTTTTTCCCTCATTAAATAATGTGTACAGTTCTATAACAAATAGTTATACCTTCCAAATTATATTCAATGATGTGCTAAATAAAAGCCTGTTGTACTGGTTGTGTACTGCTGTGAGAGGATAATGAAGGAGCAACTGACCTCCACAGTGTTCATCATCCTCTAATTCTGTTCTATTTTGCAGCAAGTAAGAGTCTACAGAGTGAAATGTGGTGAGATGCAGAGCTCTCCAACCTGAGTCTGAGCAGGTCCATGTGGTTACGGGGCACTGTTCACTCCTGGGCAAAAGCACTAGCTCAGTTCTTTGTAACAGCTGTAGCGATGTCCTTGTGTCTTTGAGTCTCAGGGGTCTTAGATCTGTTCTTACCCTAGATTGGAAATAGAGAGGGAAAAAAAAGAACAAAATTATGAGGATTAAAAAAGTTATTTTTAGTGAGGAGCAGTTGTCCCAT
Organism: Oxyura jamaicensis; assembly: GCF_011077185.1. Classification (NCBI taxonomy): domain Eukaryota; kingdom Metazoa; phylum Chordata; class Aves; order Anseriformes; family Anatidae; genus Oxyura; species Oxyura jamaicensis. The sequence continues at coordinate 11,282,041 of NC_048897.1, read as the reverse complement.
CCAGTTTGCCATCTGACTTCCAACAATTGTGCTGGCACAACTCAGAGGTGTGTGGAAAATAATTCTCATACATATTTAACACTTACACACCTAGATGTCTTCCTTGCTGCATTTTTGAACCGATGTGAGAAGAGCCTGTCTTTCTGCTACTATGCACGGCAGAAAAACATCCTTTCCGCTACGGCTGTGTTGGTGTACCTTCTACGTTTTACAATGGGACTTTATTTATTTGATGAAGTCTAAGATTTTCAATCCATGAATTTGAAGAAAATACATAAAATAAGGTGGTTTCAGTGCCATAATTTAAGTGTTATAATTTAATTGCGCTACGTGTTAACAGAGTATTTTTTCTGTTGCCTAGCAATGAGATGTTCCATGGGGTTCACCATGTGCTTAAGATTCCCTGATTAACTTCTGTTTTCAGAGTTTTGTAACTTTAACACAAATCATTACTCATAGGACAATCCAGAATATTCTTGTTTGTTAGGGGGTCACTTACTTAAGGAAGCTTGAGGCAGAAAGCTCTGGTACCTTCAGATTTCTGTACTCCTCTTTCATACTTGGTAAATTTTGGAAGTAACTTACCAAGCAGCAGTTGTTTTATGCATTTTTCTACTGGTAAGCTTTTCATGAAAGTGTTCTTTTACTTGAAAGGCTCCACATGGAGACATTTTTACCAAGGCAGCATCTCTTACCAAGGGCAGTAACTGCTGCATGCTGCCCTGCAGCTCTACGTGCCTTGAACAGGAGTTTGACCACTGACCTTGGAGTTATTCTCCGTGAGTGTCTGAGCAGTAGTGGCATGGGCCTGGGTGTTTTGGTTGGGGAACTGTGATGTGTGCCAGGTAGAAGCTTCACGTGGAGCTTGTGGAAGGAGGCTAGTGATTGAAGAACCTGAAATCTGGAAAAGTGAAAAAGAAATGCCACAGCATGGTCCCAGAAGGATACCTCGTTCCACAAGAAGAGCTCATATATGGTCAGGACCAGCAACTACATACAAAACTAGAAAGCTGAAACTAGAAAGCTTTTAGCTATGGGAAAAAGAGTATGTATATTTTTGGTTCCAGTCACCCCAGTAAGAATGGGTTTTAGATTATTTTGCAGTACCTCTGTGAGGTGGTGATGGTTCTTCAAGTTAAGCTCATGCAGTAAAGGCCTGGAAACTACTCAGTATCCCAAGTTTTCAACAACCATGACTGGTTTGTGCAGACTAAGTAGCTGGAAACTCAGTCAGAATGATAGAAGTGGCATACTGCTCATCGATAAATCTTAGGATTGCGCCTTGCTGCAAGGCAGAGGGAAAAAAACGAGTTGATTTCTACTTTGTGTAGAAGCATTTAAGGAAGGAGAACGTGGTTACTGGACTTGTAAATTTGGATTCAACAAAAGGTGTCAGGATCATACTTTATAAAGACACTGGGGAAAAGAAATGCATTTTGTTATCCTTTTTATAAAGTAAAATCCACTGTACCTTAGTGTTCCAAAATGGTTGTGATTGTTATGAAAAATTTGTTCCTGCATATTTAGACTTCCACGTATGTAGGTGTCTTTAGTTACAAATCTTTAAGGAATTTGTCTTTACTCCTGTTGTAAACTATTGCTACTTTTTAGCATCTTTATCATTTATCTTTCAAATTGTCACCTTTATAATGGTTAATTTTTAATTAAGAAATTTAATACAGAAATTTAAATTTCACACCTTTAAGTGAGCAGAGTTAACTTGCACCAGAAAAGGAGGCATCTGCAAGCATTGGCACTTCTCTTGTTTTGTAATTAGGCAAGATTAGTTATGAAAAATGTAGTAATTTTTAAGGATAAACTGGCTTCTCTATTCCATGCTTAAGTTTCAGTATGTACATTTTTGCAAATAAGTGAGATTTTCCTCTGGGGTTATATAGTCTCAATATGATTATGAATGCTAATTATTTAAGAAATGTGTTTGGCATATGGTGTTTCATTGACAAAATATTGATATTATAAAATAGAGATTGATAATGTAAAAAAAGTGTATTTTTTGCTATGGTTAACATAAGTAGCGTTTTCTGTCTAGCTAGACTGCCTTAGGTACCATTCAGTGCTCCTGCAGCTCTTGTACAGGAAAGGCGGAAAGGGAGGTGTGCCTGAGATCAGTTCAGAATTTAGATGTCTTAAGTTAAAATTTGTAAATAACCTTCCCCATCCTCTCTTTCCTGTAACTGCTCTGAAATCTTCCATTTTCATCAGTCTGCCCTGAACCATTGCTTTTCTCCCTGGAGTGCTACATTGGTTAGTGGTCTGGATTTAACATCGCTCATGCTTCCCCAGCACATCGTCATCTGTACAAGGACTGAATGAAAATGAATGAACGTTCCCTTGACAAAGTCTAATGCTCCAGAACAGTAACTGGGGACAAGCGAAAAAAAAGTTGATTGTTTTTGCTGTTCCAGTGACACTGAGGGAAGGAGTAAGATAAAAGAGAAGGTGAAATCTCATTCTTGCTTGGCATTTTCCTTTTGAGAGCGGCTCAAAGACTACATCCGTAGTCTGAATCAGAAACATAGAATCGCATTGTCTGTGTGGGGAGATATTTTTGCATTGTCACTATTTTTAATGGTTGTGATTTCTAAAGCTCCTGTCCTGCAGAGGCAGAAGACCTCATGTTATTATTGCTGCCTAGAAAAAGTACACTGGTGTACACCTGCACCATGTCAGAGTCAAATCAAGGGTCTCCCAAAAATTAGTGGGAAATGTTTAGGCAAATCATAGCTTGACTGTCCGTTACATGGAGTAGTCCTATTTTCTTTCCCTGTGATACGAAAGCTGCACCACTCGACAGCCTCCAGCAGAGAAGCTCATGGAGAGCCTGAGTTACAGTACACGGTGCTCCAGGAAGAGTACTTTATCTCACCTGGAAGTCTGTGCCTGGCCAAGAACAAATAATTACAGAATTTCCAGATTTGAGCCTAGTATCTTTAATGGTCGCTCTCATTTGATGCCTAGCAACTGGTAAACTTGTTTTATTCCATGATGTCTTATATACACTGTAGGTCTGCATAATTATGCCCAGTGATTTTCATTTAACAAACCTGTTTTTTTCCAACAGCTATTTTTCCTGATAAAAAGTCAGTACAAGTAGTTCTCCATGCATGAATAACTTGGCAACAACAAACCAGAAAAGGATTACTAAAGAGGTTATATATAGGTTTCAAAGAATCGATAAGGATCAAGCAAAATTGGTCTAAAATTGATGGAAACAGTTCCTAAGCAGTATTTGTTACACCACAAGCAGCATTTTACTTGAGTTTTATGTAACACCTGCTTCTAAACTGTGATTAAGCAACTGTGAAGTAAAAGGCTTAAGTTGTTGATAATTTCCTTTTTTGGGGGGGAATGAGAAGGGAGGTGAAGAGTTCTGTAAGGATTATGTTCAGAAAGGCATGTACATAGTTTTGAGTGATCAGGAAGGATTGAATGTTTTCTAAGAAATGTTTTGATCCTCTACTGTTAGACTGGCTAAAAGGGTCTCTGAGTATCATTCTTTCAAGATGTCCTTGGTTTACCTGTTCTACGTACTGTGTTGTTATTTCAGTCCTTGTTTCCTGTGAAGTGCCTTAAGTAAAAACACTTCAGATGTCCAAAATATGTTTTTATTGTTTTCTTCTAGGTTGACTGGGGTCGGCTGGACTATTTAGTAATAGATATGCCACCTGGGACTGGAGATGTACAGCTGTCAGTCTCACAGAATATTCCAGTTGCAGGTATGTGTATTCTCTGACTGTTTCTGAGATTTGAAGTTAGTTTGGTGGCATTAGAAAAGCCTTTTTTTTAACAACGCCAGACAAAAATTCTTGTAATTGTCTTTCAAGACAATTCTTTTCTTTTGTCTGCACACTGAGTAACTACTCTGTCAGTAGTGTAGTGGTGAAAAATGCTATCAGTAATTTTTTACTTGTCTGCATTAAGATTGCATTGCTTTCTTTTAAGAGAAGTTTCAAAAATACCAAGAAGTCAAGTGTATCAGTATTCTGGAAAGAAAGGCAGCTATGCCAAAAACTCTTAAGGCTAATAGTAGAAAATACTTTCTTTTGCTCTACCTACTACATATTAATGCTAATACAATAAAATAGTTGGTCTTCATGGTTGCTTTCTAATGATAAGCTGACAATGCTGTTAATGCACAGCATTTATCCGGTTAAATAATGCAGTGCTGTACTGCACTAACGTGTTCTTTTTTCTCTTGTGTTGTGAATTTGACTTTTTAAAGGGATTTAAACGTTGACAAATCAGTCTTGAGGTATGTAGGTTGCCCTCTAATCCCATTGGTTTAAGCAGGAGTTAGAAATACTGCTTCTGAAAGGATGCTCAGGATCTCGTGAGATCTAATAGATTGTAATGGTTTTACCTGTCTTACATACTTCAACAGAAGCAATTGTCAACAGTGTAATGAACATTAGGAACTTAGTGGTAAAGAGACAAAGCAATCCTTATGGTTTCAGCACTAACTCAAGAATTGCTGCAGATCTTTATCAGGAGGGTACTGCAGCACTGGAACTTCTTATCCAAAGAGTTTGTGGGATCTCCATCCTTGGAAAGTCCCTGGATTCCACTAGAGGAAGCCGTGTCTAGCCCTCCCTAGCGCTGCCAGTAGACCAGAAACCTTTTCCAAACAGATTTATTAAATAATCAATGAGGCTGTTTGCTCCACTGCTTTGTGATATCAGATAACTGTGTTAATACAAAAAGAACACCTTTTGAGCACCTTTCACTGCTCTCATTTTTTTCCGGAGTGCAGACTGGCTCACATGTGCAGGCAGCTCACATGGCTCTCTCCGGTACTCTGTTGTCTGTTAGTGTTAGCTACACACACAGGTAGAAAGATTGGTGGGCAGTGCAGGAGTGCCCATGAGTAAATGCACTAGAGCTAACAGATTTTGGGACGTAGGCCCTGGTTTCCCACCAAATCATCACTGCTTTTACAGCATAGTGAACGCTACAGGAATGAAGTGAGTCATTTTAAAATCAGGCAGCACCTAGTATCTTTACCTTGTAAGGGGCAATCTTACATGATAAAGGCAAGTACCCATATATCTACAAGACAAAATGTCTGAAAAAGTTAAATTTAGGGTTCAAGCTGTGCAGTAGCATCTCATAAACTTCTATGATGTCATGTGTAGAAAAACATAAATCTTCTGACATATAAAGCCCAAATGTTAGGGCACATGCTAATTCATTAGCAATGCTGTTGACTCAGAATTGTTAATAACTACAGAGGGTTCATTCTGCTGGCTGTGATTGTGCTGAGTAGTGGAAGGTTTAAAAAAAAAAAGGGGGGGGGGGGGGGGCACAGATTTAATGATTTTTTTCCCGTAAGAAGTACGAGTCTTTTAATGCCTTTGTTTACCTGTGACCTCAAACATATAATAAAAAGAAAACCATGATTCATACCCATTTTCTTAAAGAATCATGGAATATCCCAATTTGTAAGGGACCCACAAGGATCATAGAGTCCAACTCCTGGCACTGGTATTAAGTGTAGGTAGTGTGCGTGAGTAGGAGAGCAGGAGGATCTTTCATTACCAGGTTTCAAAGCAATGAGGAATAGAGAGACAGTGGTATGGAATTTTTTGGTACAGTAGAATTTCACATTAAATCTTACACATAAAGGTAGAAAAATCATGGAATTGAAGAGGTATGTATGTATTACGTGTTCCTTTAAAGTACGGTGGGTGTTGATAGTTGCTGTTCACTACAATACACCTAAATTTCCGTTATATATGACTGTCAGAAATACGTGGCTTTCATATTTGAGGCAAGTCAAAGTAGACAAGACATTGATTTAAAGGAAATAAAACCACCAACATTCAATACAGATTCTCTTCATATGCCCTAATAGGGGATAAATTCCTTTCCCATGTCTCTTCTTAGACTCTTGACTATGGCTTTTTTTTTTTGTATAAGCATGGGCTTTTACAGCTTCCTAGCTGAAGACAGTATTTCGAATTGAATTCTGAAATTACTTCTTCAATACTACAGTTGCACAGTTCAGTTTATTACTTCATCAATCCTAACTTCATAAAATTACGAATGATACCATCGCTTTACATTTACCTTCCATATGAGTTGGTGTAGTAGAGGATGTTAGTTAAGGTCAAAACTCACTGTAAAAACAAATGTTTTGTGCTTTTGAAGAAGATAAATGTAACAGACAAAGAGTGTTTAAGATTTATAATTCGCTGTGTTCTTCCTGACTCAACAAATTTCAGCAACTTATAGGGAATTTCCTCTGCTGTCTATTGTATTTTTCGTTCTCATTGGAAGGGCTTGTTTCTGTGTATTACAACTTCAACTGTGCTTTCTTCTTTCACTCTTGTTAATTGGTTGCTGTCTATTCAACCGTCCTTAGCCTTGTTTAGTGTACCTTTATTTTCTTCAGCCTTGTTGCTTTCAAGGGTACAGAAACCAGTGTCACAAATATCAATGATGGTGTCCTTGGAACAACCTATACAATTCTGCTTTTTTTTTTTTTTAATGGGCTCCATTGTCATTTGCAATTCATGTTTCTAAGCTGTGTGGTGTCTTTATTTATTCATTTAGTACAGAAAGTAGTTGATGTTCTGCCATTCTGCTTCTGCTCCATTTTTCTTGTTCTTTAGTTTTTCCTTTGAGGATGCCTTGGAGGATGCCTTGGATGGTCATGGTATTAGTAGCATAGTATCTTTCTTTCCTCAGAGACAGCATGTATATATCCCAGTTAAGTGCATTTGGAAGTGCATTATCTAGTTTGCATGAAAGTTGTACTTTGATTTGCATGCATGCGTATGTGATATACGGTATTTGCATTATGTCTTCATTATTTATCTGTGGCTTCCTAGGGATAGATAGTGTAGAAAAGTTTTATTTTGTCTGTAAATAAATTTACAGAATCTGCATTCATATTTTTGCCAATCACCCAAAAAAATTTTCTGTGAGTCTGGGAAAGAGCACTGGCAAATGTGTTTTGTTTGGGGAGGGTTGCTCAAATGTGACATGAAAAACTGTAGCATTGCAACATCTGACAATGAGAGGGACTGTTAGGATGTGTGAAAGGGTATTGTTTTTTAGAGTAATTTCTTCTCCTGCATCACAGCTACCGTAATTTCCTTGAGTCATGGAAAGATAAGAGCAATATGCAATGGATAAGAGCAACACAACAAAATCTGTCATTTAATTCTGATCGTTAAGCAGAATATCAGCCTCACACAACTTGATCTAAAGTGGCAGTTTTGTGTATGTACTTCTCGTTCTTTAACAGATGATGACCAAGGTTACTACCATGACTGTTTTTTTACTATTATTTTACTATTATTATGAATGCATAGCTACACTTACTACGAGATGTCTTACTTAACATATTATTCATTAATCACCTGTAACTTTTCTCATGTTTGCAGTCATTCCTCAACAAACTAGCAGATGAGAAATTATATGACAGCTTGGAAACAGGATATATATTTTTCTTCCACCACTGCTCCTTTCTTTAGATACCAGTCTACTTTCCAAGTACAAATCCTGGGTCAGTCAGGAGAAAAAGGCTTTGTTTACGGTCTGTTGCTACTTACTTGTTCTTTAGTTCTACTAGTTCTACTTTTTTACTTCTATTTTGTCATCTTTTGCATCCAAGATAGCCAGAAGCAGGCTTTATCATGTCTTCAGCATGCATGAAAAAGTTTGAATCTTCCTTACCCATTTTTCAGCATTTAAAACGTAGGGGTGTTCAGATGACATTGTGATGTTTAGTATCAAAATGTCTTATATTTTATATAAGCTAATGATATCATGAATAAACAGGTCTGTGATTCCTTTGCAATACCTATTTGCTAAATTGAGAAATCTAAGCGTGTACATTCTTTTGTTCAGATAAAGGAGCCATAAATCCAGTGAATAAATAATGAATCCAGTGGATAGGAGCTGGAGAATGAGCCTCCCTAGACGTTAGGAGAGGGGCTCTTCATTCTTTCTCATTAGAAAGTTGATTCTGACATCGAGGTCCAAAAGCTGTCTGGATAGCAGAATCTGCATGGGTGGGAGAAAGCGCCTGCCTCTTGGAGAGAGTGTCCTGGCACCCTGTTAGCACAAGCACTTCGTCTTAGAGAAGCTAAATTGTGGAGAGTGTTAACTATGTTAGGCTGCCTGTCACCCTTTCTTTATTAACATTAAAGTGAAGTTAGCATTAGTAAAATGCGACAGCTTGACAACTCTAGAGGCTGACACTCTGTCCCAGTTGACAGAACTGGCTTCAGGTTAATAATGAAATTGTCATTTCATTTTCTAAACTTTGTCATATCACTCTTTTCTCTGGACATCAAGATGCCATGATGGTGAAAACCATTAGAAGTACACACCTGTCCAGTGGGAAGTGGACTGAGACAAATAATTACACGTCTTACTGAATAGTCTCTTAATAATTACAATAATGAGATTTGGACTGAACTGCATAAATAGATGTAAATGTAAAAGGTTTTCTTTTTTATTTCAGTGCACTTACATTTCCCATCTTTGTGAAGTAAGTTTTGTTTTTTGCCTTCCCCCCCCGCTTTTTCCCCACACACAAAGCATGTTGTTATAATAAGCTTATAATAGTAAGCTTTAAAAAGGCTGTTACTGAAAATCAGGAAAGACCATTAGTCGAGATGAGCGAAGTGAAAACAATATATATGCTATTTTATGTGTTTTGTCAAGTTCCATAAAAGCAGAAGCGTTGTCTTTGCTAGCCATACCGGGAATTACATTCATCACCTTTTAGATTTAAAGCCAACACAGTGCACAGATCCTACTTTCTTTTTGTTGCCTTATTCCACAAATTAACTAATTTTTCCTAATGGCCGTATCTTTCAGCAATATGTGGATCTTAATTGTCTCCTGAATGTCTTTTGCAGATAACGGCTGAAATATTTACCAAAGGAGTTTCTGTTACTTCAAATACAGATTTTCAAATAATTGTAATTAATAATTTTTTTTGACAGCACTGTTTTGATAGATAGGTTTAAATGAAAACAAAAAGCTTATTTCTGTCTTTACTGATTAAGCTTTAAAAGTCATAGCAGTATTTTCTCTATTCAGATGTGTAAAATGGAGGAGGAAAGAGTAGAAGGATACTACCAACTTGAGGCAAGTTGGCATTTTTAAATTCTGAAACATTTTATTGAACGCTGCATACTGAACTGGTAAGCCAGACGTTATTTATTCAATTACATGTCAGTGCCACACAGATGAGAGATTTCACGTTGTAGACAACTGTATACGATAGCAGTGTGTGTGCCGCTGTGGTAGCTTAACACTGATGTCCAAGTAAACTCCATCACACCACGCTCTTACTTACCCTCCTCAAAGGAAGGAGGAGAAAATACAATGAAAAGGGGCTCAAGGGTTGAGATAAGGACAAGGAGATCACTAATCAGTTGCCATCATGGGCAAAACAGGCTCAGCATAGGGAGATAAATTTAATTTGTTGCCTAACAGTAGTAGCTAGGGCAGTGAGAAACTAAAAGGAAACAAAGCACCCACCAGCAACCCTCTTCTGTGTCTTCCTCCCGAGTGGTGCCAGGGAAAGGGGAATGGGGGCTGCGGTCAGTCCATGATGCTTTGTCTCCACCGCTCCTTCAGTCACTGTCTTCCCATGCTCCATTGTGGGGTCCCTCCCACACGAGGCTATCCTTCACGGACTGTTCCTCTGTGGGCTTCCCGCAGGCAACAAACAGCTCCTAAAGAACTGCTCCCACACGGCTCCGTACCACGGGGTCCATCCCCCAGGAGCAAACTGCTCCAGCACGGGTCCCCCACGGGCGGCAGCTCCCCCCAGACCCCTGCTCCTGCGTGGGCTCCTCTCCACGGGCTGCAGCTCCGGCCCGGGGCCTGCTCCTGCGGGGGCTCTCCATGGGCCGCAGCCGCCTCCAGGCCACATCCACCTGCTCCACCGGGGGCTCCTCCATGGGCTGCAGCGTGGAGATCTGCTCCACCGTGGAACTGCTTAGCTGAACGGCATCCTGCTTTACATTTAGTAATGTACAAAACCAGCAAGTTCAGTTAACAAGCAATGAAAATGAAAAGAAAAAGAATTTAACATAATTTTAAAAAGAAAACAATTTTTTGTTTTCTTTTTTAAATTTTTCATGGTGTTGGTACGGAAAAGGACTGTGATTTATGAAATAAAGGTGTTTTCTTAAGTTAACTGAAATCGCAAAGTGAGTAGGTATGGCACCCTTCTTTTGTCTTTTCTGAAGAGTAATGATTAAAAAAAAAAAAAAAAAAAAAAAAAACGTAACCAATGCAACCATATGAGTTGCATGTAGCATATGCTTTGATTGTAAATATATCTGTATTCTGTCATTGCGCTTTGTCTAAGTGTCTGTTTGCCCCTGGTTGAATATCTCTTACTTGGATGCAAATCACAGTTGCGAGGCATCTGATATTTCCTTTTAGTTTAACAATGATTTACAATATTTTTCTCTGTTTCTGAGCTAGCTTTTTTTTTATGGAGGTTGTTCATTGCTAGTATCTACAGTAAATTTTTGAAAATATTTTATGGAAGTCATCTGAGTTTTTTTTTTTTTTTTTTTAAAGATAAATTTTACTTGATCTATTTTTGAAATGCAAATATTTTTAACATCAGATTTTTATGCTTTTTTCAGATACCCGTGGAGATTTATTCTTTCTTTCATGCTATATTCTGGTATTTTAAATAACTGCATGAAAGGAAAAGCAAATAGGTTTAGGGCAGATTAACAACAACAAACACTTAGTCATAACAGTAGGAATTTTTTAAATTGTCATTTGCATTTGTCCAGCTATAATTTGTATGTTTAAATAGTGTTTTTTCCTTTGTTAGATAAGCTGTAGTTGACAAATGCAAATCATCATCAGGGTTATCTTAGCTTTGGATGGTCTTAGTAGTTAATTATGAAGTGCCTAACCCAGTAGACTGGAGACCAAAATTCAGTACAAGTTACATGTTAATGGCTCAAACTGTTTCAATATTAATTTAAATTTAACTCTGGGCTCATGGGGATTTAACACAGATTTCCTGTCCAAGCTGAAGTGAGAGCATGTTCAGTGCAAGGTCTTTAAATTTTATAATTCTTATAAAAATAGTTTCTAGGTATTGAAGAAAAAAGCTGTGATGTACACAGGCTTTGAAAACTGAGGTTCTCAGAGGTCTGGCAATAATGGCTGAGTGTATGTTAAGCAGCACATTTGCTGCAATTGCTTCTTTATTTCCAGACCATTCTGAATAGGAAGAATAAACAAGTGTAGAGTTCAGCTGACGATTACAAAGGATAAGAAAAGTCCGTGTGAATGATGGTACCGCATTCATCCTCACCTCTGGGGAAAAAAGTTAAAAACAAGTTTGTGGACATGATTGAAGTATTTTGTGTTGTGTGGTTTTGTTGTTTTGTTTTTTGGAATAGGAGCACTCTTCACCCTAGATTTCTTTTGATTGGAACTTCTCAGAAATTGAGAAACTTTTTTTAAAAATCATATTAATTTGTCAGAAGAGAATATTTGGACATTGCTCTTGCCTACTATAATGCACACTGTAATTTGGATATAATTGGCAAAGGGCCTTGAAGGCAGGAGGTGCAATGGAGTAAAGCAGAAAAATGCTAATTCAGACAGCCAAAGAAAAGCGCAATGTGGCAATGTGTCTGTGAGGGAGTAATTTCGTGTTTTAAGGATGTACTTTGTAAGTAATGCTAGTTTGCAGATGCTGCTACAAATATTTTCAGTGATCTAACACTTTACTAAGTAAATGTTACGTATTGAATGACCTATGTGTTGCTTACCACGACCAAAATCAAGCATTTTAACAGTGAGAAGCATCTTCTTGATGGCTTTCTCCATGTGATCTAGTGCAAAAAGGATGTAACAATACTTACTGGACAGTTAGGTGAGGGCAGTTGAACTGCAGGATGACAGCTTTGTCCAGCTACCGATGTTCCTTTGCTCAGTTTTCACTGATGAAGTTTCTGTCAATAAGAGCATGGGATTCTCCTCATGCTTGATGTAAAATTCATGTCCTCTTTTGCGTGGGCAGGGTGGTAGTACCTCAGTGTCCAATTACTGGCTAGTTTATGGGCAGAAGAGGATGTGTGGCTGTTGGGAACACAGACCATCTGAGCAGCTGTACAGACTCCTCCAGGAAGGTAAGAAGCAGGCTGGAGGTGGGACACAGACAGGATCCAGACGTTAGGACAATTCTGAGCTAGTTTGGCAAGTTTTTAACGTTAATGGCAAGTTTTTAATGTTAATTCAACTTTAAGCATCACCAACTGAAATTCTGTAATTCTAGCAAAGATGAACAATAGCTCATTCTGCATCTTCAAGTGCAAACTATCCTGTAATTGCAAGTGTATTTTATCTATGAAATAACAAGAAATTTCACAGAACCTGAGCGGGTCTCTGAAGATCCACAGCAGAGATGATTCCGGTTCATTAGGCTATTTATAACTTGAAAGTCTTGCCCGGAAGTTTGAAATTGATGCAGTGGAAGAGGTAGCAAAAACTACAAAAAAAAGTGGTGATGTCGTCAGATCAGGGCATTGGTGACTGTGTTGAGGTCTAAATGTGGTTCCCTGCAAGTGTTCAATGCCTGTCTATCAGCAAGCACAATTACTAGAAAAATGCAGTATGTCTTTATGTCTTTTTCCTCCTGAACTCTATTTGTCAGTCTTTCTGGTCTGTTACTTTTCACTCCACAGGTTTTTGGGTGGCATTATTTACTAGGTTAGTAAGAATCAGGGTCATATAATCCAGTCATTAATCTAATATTGGCAGGGGCAGGTTGCATTCTTAGTCATCTCTCTGGATGAGATGCACGTAGCTCGGTTATGAAGTCTGCCTTTGTAGATATCAGAGGGGAAAAAAGGATTATATTAAAGAGTGAATCTTTTCATCCTAAGGTAGATCTTGTAAACTTAGTTTATCAGCTGTTTTTTAGATTTGCCTGTTTTTCTTCACTGGCTTGAAAGAGAGCCTAAGTGATTTGCTTAGGTACAAATTAACTGTATCTAAGGCTTGGGGAGATTGCACCTTGTGCCTTGTAACCCTACGTGTCTAATGCAGACCTCAGCGATACAGTGAATACAGGTGATGTTTTCTGTACGCAGAAATTAAAGGCTTTTGCAGCATTTCTCATTTCCTAAGCACCAGTCCACCAGTAGGGTGAGTAACAGTGCGCCATGCAAGCACACCTTTCTTTCACTGGGGATTAAGCACTTGCAGTTTTAAGAAGAAGGGCAAACATCAGGCCACTGTTAGTTCTGTCTCTATTTTGCATGTTAAGTATTAAAAATATAGTTAGCATAGTTTCTATTAATGCAAAGTGCCTCAGCTCTTTGACTGAAATACAGCGAAGTTACAAAAATAAATGAAATGCATGAAAAAGAAAATATGCCAGTTAAACCTAAATGTGCTTGTTAGATGCATATGTTCAAGGCATAGAAATTATTCTTCTGCACACAACTGCAAAGATAGAATTTGTACTACATTTTAATGTGCGATATGATAACATTTTAGTTTCTGCAACTTCTCTGTTCAATTTGTCAGCCTTAGTTTGCATCATTTAGACAGGCTTATATAAACATTGCACGTATTGCTTCAAGAGGCATGCTGCGTGCAGTCGTATTTCATTACTTTATTGATCAAAATAACTCTTTACTGTTTGATATTCCTATTAACCAAGTAAAGCCAGAACAGCAAAGAAGGTGTGTGCTGTGTTCTTTCTTGCTCATCATTTGAATCACTTTCTGAATTAAGTATGCAAACTTATTCAGCGAAGGGGAACACCGAGGCAAGTCTCATTTGCCATATTCTGTTGCTAGTGGAGGAAATAATGCTGCTAACAATTTGAATTCTTGAACTTCAGGTTGGGTTTGCTGGGCTAGCAGTTGTACCAAAGAGACAGAAAATGCACTTAATTTAAAGGATGTTGTTATAAGTCAGTACAAGCTGACTGAATAAATTCAGTCTGAAAATCAAAAATAGGTTTCTGACTGTAAAGATTCTGGATCTTCTCCATAATAAACTTTGCAATCTGCAATTACTCTTCATGAGCTTTGGACAGGTTTCCTATGGAAGGTAGATATCGGCATTAGGAGTGGACCGGAGCCAATGACCTTTGAAGTCCCTTCCAGTACTGTGGTTTTGTGCCAGAGTTTCAGTTTGTTTGCAAGGAAATAATCACTCACCAAACAGGTATTTCATAAATAGGTCAAAAGGCTCATCAGATTCTGCAAGTCAGTAAATCCCTGGTAGCTGTTTGTAATATTTACTTTTTGAACTTATTTTAATGTTTCTAGCTTATTTCAAGGATTTAATTTTCACTGAACTATATATGAATGGAATTTAAGGTGGGAGCTCCTGAAGAACTGAAGTGTACTGCTTTTCTTTTCCAAATTAGCATGTTGAGAATTGAATCAGATTTACTTCTAATTAAAAAGTAAATTAAATCAATAATTGAATATGAAACTTAGCTTCATTCTGATGTAAGTTGGTGGGTAATACTTCCTTGAGACCACCTTTAATTTACATTTTACTTCAAGAAATGTAAATGAGGAGATGTCCTGTATCTGCTATGTTGATGTGAAGTAAATCACTTAGTGAAGATATTGTTAAGCAGTTTGGGCCTCAGGGAAGTGCTTTAGAACCAGAAAACAAATCCTAATGAAATTACGGTAATTTTAAATAGCCTTCTTTAAACTGCTTATGAAAGTGTCAGATGCTTAACTAACATGACTAGTCTGATTAGTACATACTGTGCTCTGCTTTCTTAGCCACTGTGCATACAGTCGAAGTTTTTTTATTGCTGCTGTTACAGTTACCTCTGTGGTTATCAGAGGCAGCACCTGTGAGCTCGCTTCTTTTTCAAAGCAGCACTGTCCTCAGTGTCAGTAGAAGGAGATGATTTCAAATTCCAGTATTCTCACAAACAGGAGCAACAAAAGTAACCTCAAAAAATTTACTAGAGGGAAATAACGTAGTTGTTTTGTTGTTCTATAATCCAGTTCAGAGCAAAAATTAAAATAGAGAGAGACCTATTACACCCTCAGCACCAGGTTCTTGGTTATGTTGCCTTTCATTCTGTGGGAAAAGCCATCCAAGTTATCCACAAGCTTAGTTTTAACTCATGTATGACAGAAGTTGGAATTTTTGTACAGGGAGTTTGCATTCAAGGCAGCCTAAACTGTGCAAAATACCATTGAATCTTTTTCATCTTTTGAGATTTTCCCTTTGGGTAAGGTTCTCTAGCAACAGGTTATTAGTGTAAAAAAAAAACAACCAACAAAAAACCTTTCCCAAATAAGCTGTTTGTGGTTATATTGGATGTTCTCATTGTGCCTAGTTTGATTCATTTAAAAAAGCTTATGATGGACCAGAAAATGGTCAGATAAGTTTTGCTGACTGCACGTTAACTTCTGCATGAAGATTTACAAAATGTTAACTGAGCCAATCTCTTTTTTTTGAAAAAAAAAACCAAAACAAAACATAAAAACCTGTCACGTGAAACAACTGCTGTGTATGTGTGTACACATAAGACACAAATTCTAGTTTGCTAGTTTTGTTTGAAGAGACAGCTATAATAAGCACTTTTTCTAAGTATTGAAAGATGTTTATTGAGCCTAAATTTGTAGACTGCTGTTAGGGTAGGGTGCATGCATTTTGCAGAATTAACCCTATATTTCAGCGTTGTCTGTGAAGCATAACCCCACGCTTTGTTGAAATGACTGGCTAAGGTGTTGTGGATGTAACTGAAAGGGTTCCATGTTATTCTTTGCTGTGTCATTGGAAGCAGGTCAACTTGGGAAAATTGGCAAATTATTTGGATGCCAGAGTTTTGGAGAACAATAGGGAAATAGCATTTGCTCTAGTACATTACATATGCTGTTCAGTTTTTGGGCTTGTGTCTAATATTATGTAAGGCAGAGATTGGCAGCTTTTCAGGAGTGAGGTGCCAGATTGTATTTTTCTTTTGCAAATTAGAGGTTAAGCACACTGGTGGAAAACATTCACATGTGCTGTCAGGCAATGTTTGGAAACGGCTGACTGTCACACAGATGAGATGCCACCATGCAGCACATGGCTCGCACGGGGCTGTGGTGAGGGGCAGGGCTGCCTGTCCAAGTGCTCCGAACTGGAAGACCTCATAGGGACACCAAGGCTCCCAGTATGCAGTCCCAGGTGGTGACTAGGAGAATCTACATGTCTTCCTTTGACGGGTGCACCAAAGGCTGGCAACTGCAGGCCCATGCATCTGAAATTATGTTGTAATTGCTTTCAGTGTGAAGCAGGGCACAAATTTCTCCTGTGAGGTTAGCATGATATGACTTTGCAGAGGTATTTTTATAACATACTTAGGAGACTGGCTGATCGCTCTAAAACCAGAACTAATCAATTGCTCACTAATGCGATGTTTTATATCCCATTTTTTAAAAATAGGGATGGGCATGAGCAGATTCTTGATGCAAGTGTTAAGAAAACAGTATTTGAAACCCCTGAGCATATGCAAAAAGATGCAGACACAGCTCTTTGTGAAGTGATAGGGAATATTTTAATGACTGTATTGGTTTTGCAGGCTGTGTTACTCATGAAACGATGGGACAGTAATGTGTAGGCTTCCTCAGGCTTTTACCTCTAACAAAGGGCTATAGCTGTTCTGAGTGGTTAATAACTCTTAGGAGCCCTGATGATCAGGAAACTTGAGGTCATGCCTGATTGGTGAGCATTAGTGCGCTATTTTTCCCCAAACATAGGGCAAGTGTGCATGTGTGGGTCTATTGTAGAATCATTCATACAGCCACGGTCCTGTTAGACTCACTGGTGCTGTGCCTAGTATAACAGGTTTCAAGTTTGTGCCTGCTAGTCGTGGTATCCAAAATCTTAGGAGGCTCAGAAAGAAACAATCTGACGGCAGATAGCTGCCTCTTGTTTTTAGTGCAAGGCTTAAGGTTAAATCAAAAGCTTTCAGGTGGCATGGAACAGTTACTGTGTATGTATTTCCAGAACATCACCATTGCAAACTGTGAGCATGTGGACCATGTTATTGTCTCTTTGTGGTCATATGGCAACTAGAGCCATTTTTTCATTTAGAAAATATAAATGTTTTCTACGTAGATATTTTCATTTTATGTTTTTCTAAGTTACTTTTTATCATTGCATTATATTTCAGTTGTTTTTGTCACTTTACTGCATAATAAAGAAACTGTGTAATTTTCTTTCTTAGAAAGTATTAGCCAAAATATTTAGTGGTTATGAATCATAATACAAACTTTAATGATATTTCATGTTTTCTTTTCTCAGGAGCTGTGATCATCTCCACTCCACAAGATGTGGCTTTATTGGATGCACGCAAGGGAGCTGAAATGTTTAGAAAAGTCCGCGTACCTGTAAGCATCTAAATGAAAAATACAGATTTTTTTCCAAAATGTGGAAAAATTCCATATACTGTAATAGGTGAACAATCTATTTACAAATCATTTGAATCTCATAAATTCTTGTTTGGGGAAAAAAAACTAAATAAATTAGAATCTACCTTATATCTGTATCAGAAGTTTGCTTTAACAGAATGGAAAGAATAATTTTCTCAGAATGAGGTGGTAATAGCATTTAATTTCTTTTAAAATAGTTTTTTTTAATTGCCTGGAATAGATCAGACAGCTAACCAGATAAAGAGATGATGTATAAAGCAATCTGTGTTTTCCAAATATATTGTCGTACTATATCCTCAATATATGTTCTCTTCTGCTCTGTGTTAGAGCTCAAATTTGAAATTTCATGAGATGTGAAAAAAACACACATTAATTTTAAGAAGAAAATTTAAGATTTTGGGGAGATAGATGCATACCTAATTGTCACTTTGCCTTTTGAAAGGCTCTGTGACTGTTACACCAGCAAGTCCATCTTTGTTGCTTTGTTTCTCATTAGGCTTAGAGTTCATGTGGTAGCTTGCTTGTTTGGGAAATGCAATGTTTAAAACTATCCCCAGTATTCATGTGGATTGAAATGGAGGGAAAATGAGGAAATATTGAAAAGGTAACAAGTTTGACTTCATTTTTGGTTGTTTTAATATTCTGGAAGTTTTTATTGACAGTAGTGTTTTTTCACTGAACTGGTCAGAATTAATATTTTAGATTTAAATTAAAGAACTGCATAAGATGATGTAAAATAATGTAAGAAGCATATATTTTTGTTTATTATTCTTACATTGATTTTAAAAAATAGGCTACTAATTAAATGGATTTTTTAGGTAAAAATTTGATTAAATTGCTGTAAGGTCTTGACAGTGTTGCAAGTTGCTAAGTAACTGAATGTTATACTCTAGAGTATCTTCATGAAGAGACTTATTTTTCATTTGAAATGTGCATTTAATGAGAAAATACAAACTGAAATGCTTCCTTATTTTAAATAGCAAAGAAAAAAAGCCATTTAGTGTACTTAATTTAAAAAAAATGTATATTTTTTTGCTTATCTGTGTGAAGGACACTCCTACTCTCTCTTAAGAAAGGGAAATTTCTTGAGTGGCTATCACATTTTTAATTTTTTAAAAATGCAACAGAAATCCTGAAGAGACTGCTTTCCCATTTTTGTTTTAATTTACAGGATATATTATCAAGAGAAATAAATTGATAAATTCCTTATTATTAACTATTCATTAAGTTTCTTTGCACCAAGCAGCATTTATTGTTTGCTACTAAAAGAAATACATACATACATATATGCATATATATGACAGAAGAAAAGCATATGAATGCTTTGTTTTGATTTTGTTTGGATTTCCTAAAATCATGCAAAATTATTTTATTTGTATAAAATTGTATTCAATTTAGTACTTCAGTGAATTTTCCTTTTTGTAAGAAATTATCCAGATTTCTTTCTAAGTCAGTTTTCTTCAGTGTTCTTTGAAGAGAATGGCTTCCACAAAATCATGCGTTCTATGATGGACTTGGCTGCTGTTAATTTGACTGGTGGTAGATGGGATTTTAAGTATCTGTTTAGATTCGATGGAGTTTTCAGATCTGTCTTACTCAAATGATAAGCCACAGCAAAGCAGTTGTGCCAGATGCTGAATTTGAATGCTCTGGAGCCAATCATCTGTTGTTATGTGGTGCTTCACTTTTTTTCTCACCTTGTATGTGCATCAGTATAGATGTCTCATCTACTTCGGTATTAAAGCAGATCCTGCTTATGTATTCCATTTAGTTTTAAGTCTAAAATAATAATTTCAAACCCAGGGTTTACATCAAAGAGGTGAAATATGTGGGACCATATTAAAATTGTGTATCCTAATTATGTAATTGAAAAAATCTGATCTTTAAAATGTTTTTTTTTTTTTAAAAAAAAAACAATTGCAGAGAGTCTACTTTCCAAAGAAGCTGAGAGTCTATAGGCTGCTAAGCTCTGAGTCATTGAGTGTGCTTGCTTATATTCCATAAACGGGAGTCTCCCTTGTGCACATAGGCATCTGTACACCACCTTCCCGTCACTGCCACAGTCATTAGTTACCAGAGCCTCACATGACATCCAGATTGTATTACCACAATAAAGTCACAATTGTTAGTGTTGTTTGTCCCTTACTGAATTAAAATTAAATGACAGAAGGTTTTAATTTAAATCTGTCATTGAGAGTCAGTGTGGGAGCCAGGATTACAATGCAGGTCTTACTTTAAGTCTTAGGACATAGTCATTAGAAGAAGAATCCCATCTCTTGCACGGTGCACCAAGCAAGACAGGACATAGCAAAGTGATACTGGCTTCTGTCACCATGAGCTCTCAAGACTCTCTTCCATTATTTGAGTTTGGCTGTCATTTTCATGGATCCTAGAGGCTTTCTCTGGGCTGTTGACAGAAAAAAAGAAAAACCCACATGAATAACTTGGAGCATTTAGGAAAAAATCTCCTGTTTTCACATACTGAAATTGCATTAATTTGGATAGGGTTTATGATAAAAGTATATCCCTGAAAGCAAATGAGAAGGCTTTAATTAAATCTGCAACTTTCTGGTAGCTTCCTTGAGTTGGAAGGATACATTGTGGGTTTCCCAGGTTTCAGAGAAACTGTATAAACACAGCTATGTATTTCCTTCTAAGATGTATTAAAATTGTTTAATTAGATATGTACTTGTTGGTATTTTTGTAGCTTCAGGGACCTAGCCAAGATTATAACTTCATACAGGGAGCTGCAGTTAGAACCAAAAATTGCTTATCAGAAGAGAAAAGCTAGGAAGACAGAAATATGAATGTGCATGTTTACTGGAAGCAGTAAAATATCAAGTGACATAGTTACATAGGAAGTCTATGGAAAACTGAAATTGAAATCCTCTCCACTTTTAGCTCAAGTCAGACTGGAGTCAGACCTCACCGCCAGCCGTTCTTAAAAGTACAGGGAATGGCTTAGATGGGTTTCTCAGGAATTCTTTCCTTGTGTAGAGAGGGCAGCGTATGCGGATTTGGGCACGATTCGTAGTGTAACCAAAAGGTTAGTTGAGCATAAGGAATACGTAAGCATTCAGAAACAGTGCGTGTGCAGGTAATTGATAATGAAAAGTAAGTTGCCTCTTATTTCTTGATGGATGGCTTTTCACCATTCAAAAAAACAATTTGACCAAACTAAGTTCAGCTCAGTGTTATTATAACTGTCTTGTACTCTGGCACCATAGGCTAGCTCCTGTACTGCGGAGCATCTAGTCATAGTTTTCATGTTGTTACTGAGCCAAGTTTACAGGGAAATTTTCAGGAAGAGGAGCTCTCTGTGGAGTAGAATCAGACTCGTACGTACCTATGGGATAGTTTGTGCAAACAGTCAGAGCTGCTTTGAAGCTTTTCCAGATCTATTATTTGAGCAGGGAAATGAGTTATTATTCACCTTATTAGTAAGACCAATTACTTTGTCTGTAGATTTAAAAGCTCTGAAAACAATAGTGAAATCTCTTCTTTCTCTAAAGGCCTGCAGAAATATACTGGTTAAAAATAGACTTCAGCACTGAAGGTGTGTGTGTTTGGACAGATTGTATACCCAACTGGGTATTTATAATTGGCAACTAATATTCCAAAAATCTCTTCCTATGCCAGAAGAACAATTTATACATCAGTAATCACTGTACATGCACTGCTCACTGGTTGGATGACAGATAGGAATAAAGCTGAGAAAGTAAAAGTGACTATGTAATGCTGAAATGTCATTTGCTTTTAGAGAGATTTGTTGAAATGGAAACAAAAAAGGACACGGAATAAGACCTCTAAAACTGATTTAGTATTGGGAATACAGCTGTATCTCAGTATTTGCATTAACTGTGGAAGAAAGACTTCTTTAGTTATTAGGTTATCTCAAAGAACTAACAAAACAGCTGTAATATTTCTAAGCTATTTGCAAAACAATAGTAGACTACATAGCTTTGATTATGAATTCGCTGTATCGTAAATGTTGTACAACTACATTGAGGAGAACAAAATGTTCAAAACCCAAGACATCTGGATGTGGATGAATTCATTTAGAGCATAAATGTTAAGATCGTTTTTTCTGTTGTTCTGCAGATAATGGCTTCCCTGTATCATAGTTAAAATACTGTTTCTCTTTCATCAAGTAATTTTCCCTCCAGTGTTCTCCAGTTTGTCAACACAGTGAAAATTCCGTGACCTTAATTTAAGGAGAGCAGGATGAATGCCTGCTTAGAGGTCATCAGTAAGAAGATCGTGGCTGTACGCCCTTGTTACACTTCTGTGCCATGTACTCACACTTAGTACTCCCTAAGTCTATTAGTTTAAGAACTGGATGAAAAAAAAAATATATATCTGTGGCGATGTACCAGCAAATAGAAATTTGTTCCTCTTGCTTCTCTATCAGTCTCTGGGAGACAGTGGGAAATGAGGAAACTGTATTGTTAAATTAAATTAAAAGTAGATAATCTCTCCTTTTTTTAAGTGTGTATGTATGTGTGTGTATATATATATATATACACACTGTTCCTTAAAATGTTTCTTGCTTTAAACCCTTTGAAAGCTTTACATAAATAAAGGAAAACATAGAAAGTGGTATGAAACACGTAACAGTGCTATAGAGATTAAAAAAAAAAAAAAAGCTATTGCCTTTTGATCAGTTTTAACATTGATATATGGAAACTTTTAAGGTATTGTAAATAACATGCCTTTACTTGCAGTGCTACCTCCATATTCTTTTAGTTAAGTCTTTATTTTTACTTCTGGTGGCAAAAGTTGTAAGGTCACTGTTAATAATTGATTAACATAAGACTTGTTGCTTACATTGAACCAACATCCTTTCAGATAAGCTTCATTATCACCTAACTTTGCCAGCTTCTTCAGGCACAGTACTAGAATGCTCAGGGCAACTTTAAAAAGCACAGAGGTATACAGCAGCTTTTCTCTACTTTAAAATGTATAGTCATATTTCTACAATTCAGCTATAATGTAAGTGACATACTTAAGTAGCATAAAGATGAAAGAGATGAAATTTTGTAATGTGGAACCTCTTAAAGCAAATCTTCTGTTGATTAGCAAACGGGTAGAAGTTTTTCAAGTGTTTTTGTGCTGTTGTCATCACTTCCGAGAAATTCTGCTCTACCTCAGTGAATAGTCTTGTTTACTGGGTGAATAAAATAAGATAAATTTTATCATTAGTATTATTGTACGTTGTGAAAGAAGATATTTTGGGGTCTGATTTGGCAAATTTTCAGGACATATTTTACAAGGGAACTGTTGAACATCTAGCACCAGCAGAAAGATACCTAATCTGTGTGTATTAGATTTAATATGTGTGTATTAGATTTTTATCCTGTAGTTTCGCAACTTTCTTTCACATATTTTTTTTCTGTTGTTTGACCTTTAAAATGTTTCCTCCTCTACAGAAAAATAGCAAAACTGGTTATTTTTGTAAACACTTCCCTAAAGGATAATTTACAAAAAGAATCTTAAAAGCATGTCTGATTGTCATTTCTTGTAATGGTATGTTTTTATTTTGGTTCTTGAAATTGCAAATTACAAAGCTATAAAATAGTACATGAAAACTCTTCCATTATTCAGAGTTCAGGAAATATACTACATCTCCTTGTTTGGGAGGGGGATCTGTTAGATCTGTTCAAGGGGTACTTCTTTTGACAAAGAAGCTAGTTAATATTTGAGAGGTATAATTACAGAAAAATTTAAATAATGTACAAATGATAGCGAAACTGAGACAGTAAGAGCTGATAATGATTTGTTGATTCTGTGTTGATCATCTCTTATCTGTTGTCAATGATGAGTAACAACTGATGCTTGAATCCCAGGTTTCAACATTACTTGTTTTTAATTCAACAGGTTTTAGGACTAGTACAAAATATGAGTGTTTTCCAGTGTCCCAAATGTAAACATGAGACACACATTTTTGGAGCTGATGGTGTAAGAGATCTAGCAAAAACCCTTGGATTGGATGTTCTAGGTAAGGATGTAGAAACGGCTTTTTAATGGCATGAACTGAAGTACAGAACCGCGCAATTCTAAATGACTTTATATTTGGATGGTGTGGAATAGAATTTAAAGTTTAAGTAGATGAATGTCCCTGTTGTTTCATGCTCTGATTCTTATTGGGATCATTCTTGTTAATGGGATGTGGACTAGGTATGCAAATTCTTGGATTGTATCTTAAATATCTTCTGAATTACAAACAATACAGAACATGGACTATTTTGGCAATGATGTGCTATATTACCTGAAATTCATTATGTTGTAATATACTACGTCATCCTGTAAAATTTAGACCTTAGAACTCTGTCCGATAATGCCAATAGAAGTTTCCTTCTTTATTTAATTTAAATGAATTGTATGTGTGAAATAAATAAATTAATTGAAATTCAGTTTATTGGAACAGTTCTTTCTATGTTCATATGAAGATACCTTGCATGGAAGCAAACAGACTAATGATTATATTTAAGTGTTGAGATTAAAAGAATGTGCTGAATTGCAAAATGTTGTTTCAAAAGAAAATTTATCTTTTAAACAGAAATGGACCATGATTAAATCAGCTGGTATGCATATAAGCTAAAATATACATCGATCAAAATGTACGTTGCTGCATGTGCTTTCAGTTAAAAAAAATAATAAAAAAAAAACACAGCGTAATTAAGTTGGTAAATGGGATAATTGCATGTGTTAATGATGTGTTTCCATGTATTACTGTAATTATCTCAATGATTTTCCATAACTAATTCATTAAAAGAACCAGGAAGCTCACTTAGATCAACACAAAAACATCAAGGTGTGACAAAAACTTAAGATAACAAAGCAACACATAATTAAAAGACATGCATTTGGGCTATCTTTTAGTCTTATGAATATATAATGAGTTGCAATCAGAGCCCAAGGGGACTTCTACAGCCTTGGGTTATGTGGATGGATGCAAATGTTCTGCAAGAAGTTGAGTCAAACATGCATTTAGATACACAGGCACAGATGATGTGCTGTGTTGTTGGTCTCGTAAATGTTTTTTCTTTCATTCCCTAACAGAGCAGAACCTATTGTAATAGTGTTTAATAAGAAGAGGTGTGAGAGATTTGCAGGTTTATCAGGGGATGGACAATATGTATGAATAAAAATAGAGTGAAAATTACCTTTGTCTAGCCTTTCAGTGACAGTTTGAAGATTAAGAAAAATGCCCCAAGGGTTAAATTTAGAATCACAGTACTTGATCTGATTAGTATGCACATACTTCCAAGGGTGACCATTGCACAGCAATACCATATGGTATTATAAAAATTTATGTTTACAGATTATATGTTAATCTATCCCAAACGGTAATTTTATCCTACTGCTATTGAATTGCATGTAAAAGCTTTGAGAGATTTTATCTATCTATCTATAAATTTATTTTGCTTATGTTTTGCTATTCTCTTTGTTCAGTTCAGGACCTAGTCATCTTAGTCATCTTAGAACATCTAAGTTTTTAGTTTCATTAATACCCAACGAAGTCTGCAAGCTAACAGAGTGCAGGATAGAAAAGTATTTTTCTATTTGCTGAGACTCTGCTGCCTTTGACTGAAAACTTATTTTATTTTTGTTTATGACAGAAGACAATTGGGAGTCACCAGTTACCTTCTGAGTGTAGTTCAGTATTTCAATTATTTTTGCCTTTTCTTTTTTATTCTTCCCTATAGTAAAGAGTGAGACTTAGAGAAAGACTTTGCATTGCTAATTTCTCTCCCTGTCTCTGAAAATCCCATTTTCTTTTTTTTTTTTTTTTTCAAGTTGAGTTACCAGAACTATGCCCAGAAAGTTAAGCAAATTTACATACTGCTAAGACACTGACTACTATACACACTGTTGAATCACAGACTGGTTTAGATTAGAAGGGACCTCAAAGACCATCCAGTTCCAAGCCCCCTGCCATGGGCAGGACACCACCCCCCAGACCATGTTGCTCAAAGCCCCATCCAGCCTGGCCTTGAACACTTCTAGGGCTAGGACATCCACAGCTTCTCTGGGCAGCCTGTTCCAGTGCCTCACCACCCTCTGAGTAAAAAATTTCTTTCTTGTATCTGATCTAAATCTACTATCTTCTAGTTTAAAGCCAATCCCCCTTGTCCTATCACTACACCCCTTGACAAAGACTCCCTCCTCAGCTTTCCTGTAGGCCCCCTTTAGCAGCTTTCTAGTGACTAAGATTTCCCCAGAGCCTTCTCTTCTCCAGGCTGAACACCACCAGCTCCCTCAGCCTATCGTCATAGAAGAGGTGCCTCAGCCCTTTGATCATCTTTGAGGCCCTCCTCTGGACTCATTTTAATACATCCATGTCCTTCTTGTGCTGCAGGTCTCAGAGCTGAATGGGGTACTCCAGGTGGGTTCTCATGAGAGCAGAGTAGAGGGGGAAGATCACCTCCCTCACCCTGCTGGCCATGCTTCTTTTGATGTGGCCCAGGATACAGTTGGCTTTCTGGGCTGCAAGCACCCAGTGCCAGCTCACATTGAGCTCATCCAGCAACACCCCCTGGTCATTCTCCTCAGGGCTGCTCTCAATCCGTTCTCTGCTCAACCTGTTTTTGTGCTTGGGATTAGATCATCCTGGCCCAGATGCGGGATCATGAACTTGGCCTTGCTGAACCTCATGAGGTCCACACAGGCCCACCTCTCAAGCCTGACCACGTCCCTCTGGATGGCATCCCTTCCCTCCAGCATGTCAACCGCTCTA
Source organism: Oxyura jamaicensis (assembly GCF_011077185.1). Taxonomy (NCBI): domain Eukaryota; kingdom Metazoa; phylum Chordata; class Aves; order Anseriformes; family Anatidae; genus Oxyura; species Oxyura jamaicensis. Next base: position 11,255,863 of record NC_048897.1, on the reverse strand, counting down.
CACATCTTGGTGTCATTGGCAAACTTGCTGAGGGTGTGCTCGATCCCACTGTCCATATCACCAACAAAGATGTTAAACTGTGCCAGAACCAGTACTGACCCATGAGAAACTCAGCTCGTTTGTGTCCAGCGCTTGGACATTGAGCTTTTGACTGTGAGTCTTTGATTCAGCTCTCAATTCTTTATCCACTTAGTGATCGAGCAATCAAATTCATGTCACTCTGATTTAGAGACAAGGATATTGTGTGGGACATTTTTTCTGTCTTTTTGCTTGTGCTTCATGTATAATGTTTCATTTTTTTTTTAATTGGGTTTGCCTTTTGCTTTGTCTTCTGAATTGCACTTTTGCCCATACAAGTCCTATTATGCTCATGTTGTGCAAGCACATCTTTGCAAGCTTTGGGAAGATAAGTTGCTGTTTTGTAATAGGATAAGTTTTTTGGTAATTGTCTGAGATTGTTATTAAACAGGCAGCGAAGAAGTACTTTTTCCACTAATAAAACATCCTTGGGGAAAAAAGTGAAGGTCAGTCCCTACACAAAATAATGGTAAGGCGTAAGTTCTCGGAGATTTACAAAGTTGCTCTTATTCTGTTAACAAAAACATTTAGGGTTAAAGGAAACTTTAAAGGACTCCCTAGTTTTTGTTTTGTTTTATTTTATTTTTTTATTTTAATGAGTGAACAGACTTTAGGCGTAAAGAAATTCATTCAGGACTGGGAAAAAAAAGAAACAATTAAAATTGAAGGAAATGGACGATAACAATCATAAGAAACTGAATTTCTTCAAGCATTCAGCTCAGTAATCACGCAGCCATGGTTGTTGTCTGCTGTTATTTGGTTTTCATTTATTTGGTGCTTGCTTTAAATTCTTTTTTTTTCTTAACTAGAGTTGTTACTTCAAAGTCCGTTTTTTTTCTGTTTTTCTGACTATGTTGTTTATTCTGACTTTATTGAACTTAAGTAATCTATACTGGCTTGGTGTAGATTAAATAAAGTTTGCTAAATGTATGAATTAAATTGATGCATCTTCTGAGATGCACTCAAGATTGAACTAAGCATAGGCTGTTCTGTGTACATCCATCTGTGATGTAAAATACAGCCATATCTTACTTTTAAAAGAAAGTTGGTCTTCAATTCACCTCATAATTATCTATTATGATAATGAACTAAACATGGGAATTTCATGTTTTCTTTAGTGCTAAAAACTGTATTTCAGAAAATATGTTCCAGAACGGACCAGGGTTATTAATTGATTCTCCTTTAGAACATTCCTTTCCCCTCTGGCAGCTCCCTGCTCATTAGAAAGAATATAAAGATGATTTCTGTTGGAAAGAAGAAGGAACTGAATAGCTGCCTACCTTTTAATTGGATCCAGGGCCTAATAAGGGCAATAACAAATGTTGTTATTTGGAACATTCAATTAAGTATTCAAATAAGTCTTTGAACAGTGATTGAAATCTTTAAAATGCATTGAAAAGAATATACAGTAAGAAGATAAGCTCAACAGTAAGTTGCATGACTATTTGCCTAGGCACAAGCAAACTTTTGTATGTACTCAAAATAGTTTGTGTATCTCCGTTTGTCTTTTTCTGTGTATTCAGGAAGCCAAAAAAACAACTGCCTTTCATCATTTATTTCAAAGCCTAGTCCTTCCTATTCAGAGAATGAAAAATCCAAAATAGGTTTGGTCTTAATCATGGATATATAGAAACGTCTTTGCAGCCACTTTTCATTTTAAATGCTAATTTCTTGGTATTAAGTAATTCAAAGAATATCCTGAATTGGAATTTTATTTCAAGTCACTTTAGGGCTATTTTAATGAAACGTTTGAGATGTATTAGGTCTTCCCTTAAATGTATCTTGCTGTCTTTAATACAGGAGACATTCCACTGCATGTTAATATACGGGAGACTTGTGATTCCGGGCAGCCTGTTGTGATCTCACAGCCTCAGAGTGATGCTGTAAGTTTGGTACACTGCACTTAAAATAACAAAGCAACCTCCTTCCCACCCTCCCTATTTCCCCCCAAACCCCACCCCCCCCCCCCCCCCCCCAAAAAAAAAAAGTGGACAGGGAGCACTTCTCATTATTGCTACTTGAAAACAAACATGTCTGAATGTAACTTAGAAAAACAAAATGCTATAAGAGATTTTTGTCATCAAGCAACTTTGGCTCTTTGTTTTGGAATGCTGGTCATGGGTTCTGCTTATGTGTATGTGTTTTTGCTTAATTAGTCCAAATAATTCAATATAGCAAAGATTTGATCCAGATTCTGGCCTGCTACAAGGAAGAAGGTCAGTGTCAAGCCACACGAGACCTTGCAGCTAATGTAGGTCCTCTGAAACTGTCAGTTGAGCCTTTGGTAGCCTGGAAACTGTCAAATGATCCTATCAAAAGATGTTTGGAACAAAACCTGTGTATTGTCAGTACCTGGATTGTTTTCAGCTGAAAGTGAAGGAATTTGCACACAAGATGAAATGGATTTTTCTGTTAATTTACCATAACGTTTTATTGCCAAAGGAAAACGGGGGTTGTTGAGGTGGTGGGAGTCAAATACGCAAGTCTCTGAGGAAAAGCAGTTGCACGTATGAAATTTCATTAATGCTTATACAGTAAGATTTTTCTCATTAGTATTTTTTCTTGCTTCTTCGCTCGATTTTGTTCACCTTGCTCTGTAGGGCAGGGTGTTGTCTGCCACATTGTGTTAGCACAGTACATACCGTAATGCAGCATCACTATTGACTGCTGCTTAGATGTTAGCAATTAAAAAAAAAAAAAGATTAATAATGATAATAGGTAGTAGAATCTGTTAGAGATGAGCTAAAAAGTGCATATAACCTTTCTAATACCATGATTGCTAGATGCATGCTGAAATAACTTTTCCTTCCAAAAAAAATAAAAAAAGTGGGTGTTTGCCAAGGGCGTATAATCCAGTATCATTAACATACTGATCAGGATTCTGGAGAAACAGTGACTTACATTGTAGCACCCTATTTTTTCCTTTATTTTCTTTTTTTTTTTTTTTTTGTTAGAGAAGCAGCAGCTGTTCGTTTCTAATTGATATTCTTGTAGTCTTCAACAAGACCTGTGCTGATCCTCTGTGGAATAACGTAGTGATCTTGAGTCTAGATCCTTGTGAAAGGAATCATTCCAATCAATACTGTAGCTTCTATCTGGGATTTTTGATTGAAACTGCTAAGGTTTGAATAGATATATAGCTTAGGTCAAAGTTGAAGCAAAACAGCTGAGCAAACCAAGATGGAAGGCTCACAGCTCACAGTATCTGAAATCTATATTAACCAAAAGCCTGCAGGAGTCTGAGCCTACGTACGCTCAAACGTGTAGGACAGCATTCTGAAAATTAAGAAAGACAAGAGAGTCTGTAGGGTTGCCATCTGTTCCTTCTTGGACTATGTTCTTGGTAATGAAAGGAGGGGTTATAAGCACCATTTGTGGCAATTAAGTTAAATATGAAGAGGAATAAAGATTGACAAATATGTGTGACTCTGGGGAAAACTTTTAATATTATTCTCTGCCATTGTGTCTGTGAGATAATCATTCTCCTTAGAGAATGAGTTTTTTTTTTTTAAACTTCACTAATCTCTACAGAATGAAAAAGAATTTCCCGTGATTCCTGGTTTGTTTCTCATTATACATACAGAAAGTGATCGTTGTCCTCTTATATTTAAAAAGAAAAATGAAATTCTTAGCACATAACTGGTGGTGGGAGAGGTCGTGTAAGGTCAGATTCTAATCTTTAATACATGACACCCATCACCATGTTTCTCAAATAAAATAAAATTGTGGCTATTCATGCATGAACAATCATAGTTTTTCAGATAGAGAACAATGTGCACTGAGCTGCTGAAATTATCTCTGCTCTTGTCCCTTAAATTTACAGATTTTTGTATACAAAATTCTGTGCTGTCTTTGTTATAACACTTAAAAATGAAATGCAGTCTCATAGAACTGAAATAATACCTGGCTGATTCAGAGAGCGGGGAATAAGGGTGATGATTGACTTCTCAGAAACCCAGCATGCAGTCACACCTTCTAAGCTTTATCAAGAGTGGAATGAAGGGTTTTTCTAAAAAGTTATCTAATACTTTTTTTTTTTTTTTTTTGCTTACATGCATACCACAGGGTTCACCTTCTTTTGCTGATACGTAAAGCATAGCTGTCGCTCTACACTAGGATTTTAAAATGTTTAAGCAAACATGTTTAGATACTTTACTTTAAAGCCTAATTTGCTTAGATGCAGCTGGTAGAAAAGGGAAACTAGGAGGAAAATTGCTTCAACCGAAATAAACCTTCCATTAAAAATAAAATTGTGTAGAAGTGTGGATGTATGCACTTCCAAAGTTTTCCATCAAAAGGCGCAAAATACCTGAGATTCATCTTGTTGTGGAAAGGGTTGCTTGTATAGCTAAAGGGTGTCAGGGTTTAGTGGCCGAAGTTCTGTTTTGGTAAAGCTTAAGTCTCCAAGGGATAATGTCCCCAAGGAGAAATAAACAATGCTGGTAAAATTATTTTTTTCTTTGTATAACATTGTCTGTGTTAGTGTTTCTGTCAGCTTAGTTGTTTAAATTATGGATTTTTTAACAGTCTTCATTGATAAAACATTTTTTTATCTGCTGCAGAAGTGTGCTGTGAAAATCGAGTATCGCTGTACTCACATATTAGCCTAAATAACAGGGGCTAGTCCAACAGAAGGATAGCAGGCAGACAGCAGCAATTGGTAGTGATCTAAGATCCTCTACAAGAAGCTAATCATTTCTTAGTTTAATCAACAGCAAGGACTTACCAGACCCTTCTGGAGATAATTGAGAGTCTTGGGAGCATTTCCCTCCTCCCTCAAGCTGTGGAGGTGGGTTGGCTGGCTTTGTTGTTTGCTCACCCAAACATATGTGAGAGTCTCTAGGCAGCAGAGGCTAGTAAAAGAAGATGAACACTGCTAGAATGGGAAAGGTAGAACAGGGAAAACAAAAGAAGAGTCACTGAAAACATGTGGGAATTGTTAGTGCTCAGATGTAGGGGAACTTCCAATCACCAAAAGGAATCAGCAGCAAAAGAGGGGTTTGAAAGATGCATTCTGAAACTTGCAGGTAAGAGGGCAGAAGTACAGTGAGAGATGGAGAACACGATTAATTCCCATGGAGTTATTTGTCCACTACATTAATTGCTACAATGCTCCATCAGTACTGAGGAAAATGTAAGTAGAGGTGTAAGATGTGTAAGTAGAGGTTTTCCATCTGTGAACAGAAAACTCAGAGATGTGTGGGGACAGTTGGTGGTTGTCTTGTGAGCTCTTCCTGGTTGAAACTCTTGGGTATAACGCAGCCTTGATGGCCCGTTGGTTTGCTACTAATACCTTGCTAGAAGAGACAGGTTAACTGTGAAGAACACCATTGAACATGAAAATCCCATCTATCCCAATGACAAAGAAACAGCTCAAGCAAATTCAAAGTACATTTGCTGTACCAGTGTAACCATTCACCTTCTAAAAGCTAGGGAGTCTTGCTGGAATAGGCATTTCAGGGAGGAGACGTTGGAGGCTGAGACAAGTATGAGGCACGTTTCTCATCTTAGCTTGGGAATCAGGTGATCTTAAAAAAAAAAAAAAAAAAAAAGTGGAGAGATGATATACCTCTAAGATTCAGGAAGATAATATATTCAAGACAGCAGGGGAGTAATGACAATGAAGTTTAGATTTCACCTTCCTTATTCCATTATTAAAGAAATGGTGAGTCCTCATGGCAGAAATATAAGGAGGATAGCTGCTTTTGAAAAAAAGAAATAAAACCAGGAAACATGTAATGGTCAGCCAGTACCTTCGTGTTTTCTTGCCACAAACAGGGCAAACTTTGAGTTCAAGCTCTTGTTCTGTAAAAGTCAAGTAAAGAATATTGGAAAAATACGGGAAGATGAAAGGGAACAAACGGAGAGAATCAGTAATAGCTTAGGGTGTCAGAACCCCAAAAAACCACACACTGGGGGGATGTTCTATTATTGTCTAGTTCACATTTAACTACATGAAATGTGTTCAGTGCTCTTGAAAATTTCACTTATTGTGACTATTTAAAGGTTGGACTCATCTTAGAGGTCTTTTCCAACCTAAAGCGTTCTACAGTTCTGTGATATCTTGGCGAAGGAACGTGCTGTCTGTAAAATACACAGAGCTCTGTAAGGGGAGACAGAAAGCCCAGTCAGGTGGAAAGAAGGAGCACTAGGCATAAACAGTCTGACAGAGGAAAGTAAGTCTGGTTAAAAATCCCTTTTCAATTAAATTAGAAATGTTACAGGTCTTAGTGTGGTCTGAAGGGAGAGATGGAGTTCATATTCAGAAACACTTTTTTTTGTAGGATTCTTTGTAAGGGTGAAGTGTGAGTAGGGTAAAAATGTACAAGCTTTTAAAGCTTTGCAAGAAATAGTTGGGAAAAAAAATGAAATAGTGGCAGGGAATAATGTTTGCTGTTGTTTAGCTGTCATCAATAATTCCATTTAAAAAGTGGTCTCTCCAGGGTGTGGTATCTTTGGAAAGAAAAGCAAACCCTGAAGTAGAGACTGCATGATATGATTTATGACATGCCTTACCATCAAGGCTTCCTCTGAATGATCACAGTAACACTTAGTATGTGTAGGTCTGAATCCTTCGTTCAGGCTGTAGATAGCACAATGCATCATCAGACCCTCATTTACACTTCATTCTGCTGCAGAAAATGCTGAGTGTTAGGATAGCCTGTTTGAAGGATGCTACTGTATTGCATTTGAATTGCACTATTCTACTTAACCATGTTTTCTGGGCAGGATGTCTTTTTAGATGTACATAAAAGCACCCGAGTGATGTACACATACAATGGCACCTTGAGGCTAGCAGTGTTTCCTGGCTGAGGCCCTACCAGAGGAAGGCTTGGCTTGTGCAGCTACTTATATATAGGATTACAGGAAATTTCCATGTCCCGTGAGTACTAAGGCTTCTTTTAGGTACTATCAGGAAGCATCCACTTTACTTAACCATCTCCTACATTGTAATTATTGTAATTTATGGATCACCTTTTATCATTTCATTAAGTTTCCTTTCTGGGCTGAGGCATCCCTGCAGCAAGGCAGACGTTGCCAATTCATACCAAGAAGACTGTTACAGAACTACCCAGAGGAATACAGAGTTGGAAAGATTCTGTGACTCTTGCAGCAATCAAGAATTTGTCTGGGTGACATAAAGTTACCTGAAGTTGGAAGCTCATTTAAAACTGTGTTTATCGTCATAGCTCAGAAGGCACTAAAAGCATACCATGGTGAAATACAGACATCAGTGGGCAGCTCCATACATGCACTGAAGGTTGGAGTTGTGTCAAAGTCACAAGCAATTTCCATGAAAACTAAAGCTAAAAATCTGATCTAATAGAGAGTGTTTTTTTTTTTTTTTTTTTTTTTTAAGCTATCACCTAATGTTGCTTTCATGTAGGTGGTAGCCAAGTCTAGTGTTTGTCCTTGTGATGGCCACTATCTGTCTAGTTGCTTGTTGCTCATGGTTGCTAGTTTTCTTTAGCAAGGAATAAAGTGCAAGTTCCTAAGACTTCAGTTGTGCAGACTTAAATACGATATCCTTCTTTGTAGGTTTAGTAGCATTCAATATTCCAGACAGTCAGGACTTGCATAGAATATCCTTTCCAACTTGGGATAGTCTATGACTATTTTTTTGTTGTTGTTTTGAATGGTCCTTTGGGGAATCAGGTGTTGGATCCTTGTGGGTCCCTTCCAACTTGGGATAATCTGTGATTTTCCTTTGGATTGCTAAACCAGATTGATTAATAGCCATTTTAATAGTCTTGGAGTTCTTTAATAGACGTTAAAAAGCATGTCACTAAATGGATTTATGCTCTTTGGTGTCCTTGGCCCACAAGCAAGTATGCTTTTTCTGAGTTGCTGGTATGCGGTGGTTTGGGGGAAGGCAAATGTGATACCAGCTCGTATCTGTTTTGGTTTTCCTGGTGGGTAAATGGTATTCTGTAGTTGTGTGTCCCTCCTATTAGACACTGGCAGCCTCTGCAGCGAGCTGTTTGTGACCTGAGATCTGTACTTCAGTGAAAGTGAACCGCAAGGCAAATTAGCAGGTCGGGCCAAGCCAATCCACAGGAACAGGGCAGAGTCAGCTATAAGCTGTAAGCTCATTTTGCAGTTGTCTTGGGAGTGATGCACACATACCTCATGGGTAAGAGTTTGAAGGAGAATTAAATACTGTAACTGAAAGGCTCACATTTTTCTAAGATTACTATAGGGCTTAATTAGATGGGGTAATAAAAAGATCACTTGCAGTTTAAAGCCAGTTCATGTCTATTATTCCGTACCAGAGCAATGAATCAAGATGTTCTGATTATGTCAGCTAAGTGGGACTGATTGGTCCTTTTCCTGACAAAGTTTATTACAAGTTCTCCAATTCCTACCTCAAGATCTGTGCTTCATCAGTGGTGCCCTCTCGGTCCTAAGAAGATTTGTCATTTAAGGAATGCTGGGTCTTTTCTGACAGTGTTTGTACTAGTTTTTTGAGAGGTGAACAGTCTCACATGGCCATTATCTAGCTTTGTTGACACTGAACATCACCTTCCATCTGTCTGCCCTCACTGCTGTTGCTCTCAGACCTCACCTGGGCAGCACTTGTAACAAAAAATGTGGTTTGTTTTTAGAGCATTCTGTCTTCCTGTGCACTTTATCCTCTCAAAACAGGGAGAACGTTTGGTTTGCAGCTAACTGGTACGTTATTAGTAAATATAAGCTGTCCATCTGAGAGAGGAAAAAAAAAAAAGCTTTCAGAAGCTTTCAGAAAGCCTTGTAAACCACTCCTTTAGAGTTTCCAAATCATGAAGGGAAAAACTGATCTGTAAAGCTCACTTTGATTTTATAAAAATGAAAATGGTTTTCAGTCATGAGTAAGAACTCATCCTTTACATTCTCTTCTGTCTTTCCAACTGAAAAGGAATAAAAATCATTCTCCATTTTCAGTTGCAATCCCTCTTCTTTTAGTAATGACGGAGTAAATAACTGAACTGAATGGGCTCTAGTACCTGTGTATGGATGCCACGTTAAATAGATTGAGAGGAGGAGAAAAGGCTCAATACATATAGAGTTGTGTTTATTTAATGAAAGGCATATTGAGTTACTGAGATTCCCTCTAGACCTTTTGCGTCTGCTGATGTATGTTGCTGCTGAGAGACTGGCCCTCACTTATAGGTGAGTGACTTGTTGAAAGGCTTGAAACAGTCGATCTTCTCAAAGACTGGGTACTGGTGGAGACTTTGTAAGGAGATGAGAGACTGTTCTATTCAAAGAACAAAGCAGTTATCTAGGGAAAAATATATATATATATTTTTTTTTTTAAAAAAAAGCTGCTTAGGGTGCATAGCAGGTTAAGAAAGTGCTGGTAATACTAGGACTAGGTAACACTAGCATGCTGGCAGCCATGAGTTGAAACTAGCCTCCTGTTACTACACGACAGCTCAGATACTTGGCAGATGAAAGTTAGCATACATAAATGTGAAATCGTTGCCCAGACACTCGTGAACATTGTTGGGGCAGGGGGCACATGGAAATGCCATATATTTTTATCTTGACAGTTAGGGAACACTTAGGGAATCAAATCTCCCAAGTGGGATATCTGGTTGCTGTCTGGATGGTTACAGATGTTTCTCTTCCAAGGGCTCGTGTCAGTCGATAGTGTCTAAGCTGCGTCAAGTGAGACTCCCTGAACCTCTGTTAAGCTCAATTTTAACAGTGGAGCTAGTCCATGATCCTACATGAGTACTCCAGCATATGCATGATCCATAGCTGTTGATTATCTGTGCACAGAACATCTCCCCTCTTAACTATGTCTATGTTAACTAAACCACTGTCCAAGCAGCTGCAGAAACAATATCTGCTCTGTATTTACAATTATCTTTGTGCCATTTGGTCCATTCTGGAGCAGAAACTGCCTGGGTAGTCTCTGAAAGGGGCCGGGTTTTCCATTCAGGTTGTTAATTGACTCATTAAAACTTATGAATTGGTCTGTGCAAAGGGGGAGCTGCCTGCAGGACTCTTCAATGTAGTCCAAAATTCCCACCTGGAGAACTCCTACACTGATTAGTGTAAATACTTAAGTGCAAAGGCAGTTTGATTTCAGTCAGTCACCTTTTTTGAAGTTGATCTGTTGTCCCAGATTGATCTTTTACCTATGCAGATGGCTAGCTGGGGAGTTGGTAGACTCCCCAGGGGATTAATAACTAAGTGTACTGGGTGTTGCACGTGGGCACAACTGTGCTACCCAACTGCACTGCAATTATACCTATAGGACTAGTTTGGATTTTCCTGTACTGTGGAATTAAATCTTTTTGTTCTGTTCTTCATAAAATAAAACCTAGTGTTTACTCTCATTTCTCACTTAATTTTTTTTCAGCTATGTGTTATTGTGGTCATTGGTCCCTGGGCATTTGGTCCATCATAATGTAGTTCAGAATAAAAAACATTGCAAGATTTTAGATGCAGTCCTTTTAAAGCTAACACCTCTCTCTCTCTCTATATATATATATATATATGAGTGAGTGAGATTTTCTATTATGCTTCTTTCGGTGAGTGACCCTGTGGTGCCACAGCTGTTCCTTTGTAAGTGGCCTGGTGGACCAGAATGACTTATCACAGAAACTGAAGGAAAGATAAGTGTACAGAATGTAGCAGAACTAAACAGCAAGGGATATTACAATGAGCAAATATTTACAGCCCACCTTACTCGTAGCTGTGGTGTTCTCTTTGTATTGCAGTGTCTATTCCTTGCTTCTTGGGTCATCTGTTCTATTACATACACGATCTTTATGAGGTCTTGCAGATCAGAACAGCACACATCACTTGGGAATAATTATGCTTCCTTTTATTCTCTGGAATGAATTAGTGTGATCTAAATAGCCATGAGGGGGGTATAGGTTGTAGGTTTTTAAGCATATGTGATGTTCACAAAGTAAATGAAGAAATAGTGGTATCTAATTTTTTTAATTGGTGCTATTTAACAATGAATAAAGGACTAACTAGGACAGAATAATTCCCTTGTAGATGTTTTGTCAACTTCTGTACTAAGAAATGTAAAAGCTACTCTGGAACAAGAGCCATCTTATCTGTGATGCAAAAGGCTGAGCAGAATCCAATTCCTCAGAATCCCTTATAAAGAATCTCCAGTTACAGATGTGTGGCCTGGATTTAGCACTGCCTTATAAGCGTGCAAGCTGACACATGGCTTAATGGTTTTAAAGAAGCCTCTTACATGTAGTTTGTGAGAGTCCTAAATAGAGCATTATGGAGTAAGCCCGTGGAGGAAATACACATGAATGGTACTAGTCTCCTGTAGTTTTCTGAGTACGTTCTAACCATAATCATTGTACCAATAGAACTGCATTTTTAAGCTCCATAACGATAAGTATCAAGAGAGGTTACAGGAGAATAAAACTATCTAAAACACACTGAACTTTAGAACGGGAAATACTGCTTTTTGGACGTATGTCAGAATGCATTATAATTCTTACTTAAAGTAAGTCTTAGCTTTGTCATGGTACAGCTAGAGGATACAACGCCGATCACAGCTTAAATCTTATGAGTAACAGATACGGATTACACACTTTGATGCAACTGCTTGCATGAATAACTTGTGTGTCCAGAGCATTTTAGGATTAAGGCCTTCACGTAGTCTCCTGTGCATTTAATCTGTTATCTGCATGTAGATGGTTTCTGCATCCCTTATAATCACAGAAAATTACTTCATTTAGTTTTAGGAGTATCTGAGCACTCAGACTGGGAGTGCTTAGAAAAGAAAACTGGCAGTCAAGGAGCAAAGCTTAGAAGAGAGGAGGTGTGCTGGAGTGCCTGCAAAAGGCTCCTGCCAGCATGCTCAAGACAGCTGCTGCGGGTGGCCTGAGTGGGACACAGGCCTTCTCGTCCTGCCCCTCAAGCTCTGCCCTCACATATTTGTCAGTTTATTTGCTTTATGAAAGGCTCATCAGGACTGCAAGGTCTGACTTGAGGTTAAAGTCATCTACGAGTTCTGCAAGAGGGAGGCAGGGGAGAGCGGTGCAGTAGGGAATATTCTGGTGATTTCTTCTAGTTATTTAAGAAGGAAGAACTTACTTCCCCATTTAGGGAAGGCTGTCAACATGGGCTCCAAATGCAGGCTTATTTGAGAAGGTGAAGTGGTGCCTTGGTTACAACGTAATGGAGCAGAAGCAGGCTGAACAGTAGAAGAATCTGTTTTACTCTACAACCACAAAACATGATGCACCAGCTGGAAAGAAATTGAGGCATGACAAGTTCAATTTACAGATAAGGTATAAATTTGTAACAATGGAAGCAATCTCTGAACAGTGTAGATGATATACATACACATTTAACACACAAGATACCGTTTTACTTGAAAATCTTTATATCAAGGTCAAAGACCTTTCTAAAACTTACATTCTGTTTTGACTGTGAGTTGTTGAACTTGATAAAGAAATTACTGAGTTTTCATTTTGTAGTTCGTACTGTGTTAAAGGCAGTCATTTTGTGTGTCTTTTGACATTGCATTTATTAATATTCAGTGTTAGCCCAATCACAGTCCCAGCCACATCGTTTTTCAGAGATGATAGAAGTGAGCTTGAATTGTGTCATTCCTGATAGTCTTAGGGTGTTGTCTTCTGCCCTCCAACTTAGAGCATCCTACCACGTGCCACAGGTTGGTGTGAGAGTGAGCTTTTGTAGGGATTCTAGTATTGCAGAATTAGTTCTTTCCAATGCCCCCTTTAGCCTCCTGGAATGATGTCCTTTTAAAAAAAAAAATCCTTAATGACTTAATTCTCTTTTTTTTTTTATTTTTATTTATTTATTTTTTCCTGATCCTCTGTCTCAATCCTGCGTACAGTTCATCTCAGTCTTTGAGGTGAGGGGAGTTTATAACTAATAGGACCTGTGGGACTGGAGTTTCCTTCTGTCTCAGCACCTCTCCTCTGGAAGAATATTGATTGTTTACTGTTTAAGACAGATTGTTCAGTCAAGCTCTAAGAATAATACCAAAGTGTTGTACCCCCAGTATTTTAAATAATGCCTGTACTTATTTTACGTATTAGAGTATAACTTTCCTGAACACACAACTAGCTGTATAGAACAGATTTATTATAACATTTTTCTTTTTCTTTGAATGTGTGTGAAAAAAACTTATACTTAACAAGATGTATTGCTTCATATAGAAAGTGAAAGGTTCTAAATATGTGTTTCTGTTTTTACAGGCTAAAGCATATCTAAAGATAGCTATGGAAATAGTAAGAAGACTGCCAGTACCGCCAGCTTGAAGTGTTTATCACAAACTAACCACCAAAGCGGTCTTTTGGTGTGACTTACACAAGAGTCCTGCTACTTAGTTCTGTGGACACCACAGTCTTTATGAAAGAGCTTTTCTGGGAATTTATCAGAGTTTAAATTGTGATTGTGATATTTACTGGTTTGCAAATCATTATTTGGCCATGTCCAAATGGATTCAAGTAAGCAAAAGATGATAGACGATACGTAACTGCTGGATTGTAACGTCATCGAGCAAGAAGGGACAAAGTATATCTTTCTGATGTGCCCTGTTTTAAGGTCAGGAATGAAAAACAGCCTCTCCAGCCAAGCAGAATAATGAAAAGAATGTCAAGATCTACTTAAAAAGTGACATTTGCAATGCTATAATTTCTGTAAATTTTTGTTGAGCTTTTTACTTGCTTAACCAACAACCTGACCTTAAACCTGTGCAAAATTTTAAGTAGAAAATGCAGTTATGTAATTGCAGTACGTTTGCATTCATCTGTAAATAAATAAAAGATAGATCTGCATATACTCTGAAGAATTCTTATGATGGATCATGAAAAAAAACTCATTCGTTATTGGATAATGTTCGATCATGAGGTAATTCAGTTTACCAGGTAATGGATGACATGACCCTTAGGCTTAATTTCTTGACTGCTTTGCATTATAATGGACCCAGACAGAAGACAGGGTAACTGAGGTCTTCGCTGAAAACGCCAGAGCTCAGTTTGCCAGAGGATGCAAACATTCAAGATACATTAAATTCATGATTGCATATTCCTCTTACAATGCTGCAACTTGGAATTTAAGTGTAAAGATACAGTTTTGAATCCAAGAAAACTTTGGTCATCAAACTGCACAGCCTTCTGGTTTCCTTTCTTTATTGCCTTATATTCTGTGATCTTTATTTTTGTGTTGGTGTGTTGAAGTAAAAGAATATGCCTTCAGGGAATGAGTTCCCATTCACAGTCAGATGTTTGAGCTGACATTTAGGCTTTTTCATCTACACAGTAAAGTATAAGCATCCTAAACATACATCTTAACCATACTAAGGAGTTCTGCTATTGATCTCTGTGGGACTAAGATTTTTCCCTGAAGTGCAAATAATTATTCATACATTTTGAATTAGTTGTTTTTCCTTACTGAAGCAATACAAGATAAAAAGTTGGTATCCATTTACATTAGGAACATTAAAATTGTATTACCCAGAATTTACATGGGAAAGGTAGGTCTAAATTACAGGTTGAATTTCAAGCTTAGTTGATTTTGCAAATACGTAAGTTGTGTTCTCCTAAGCCTTATTTTATTTTTTCTTCAAGTCTGTTTCTGTACACGTACATAAGTCTTCCCTCCTGTGCACTCTCCCATGAGATCACATATTGGTGTTTTGTTTTTTCAGTAGCATGTTAGCCCAGGCCTCAAGAGTTGACACAAATATTCAGATCCTTTTGGCTGTTGAATAGATTTTACAAAAATTAAAGGTGGCGCAATGATCTGTTCTTTATTTTATTTTTAACATTGTTTTTTATTTTTTATTTTTTTTTCTGTACATATTTATTTCTGCTTTAGCTATTGTAATAGTTGATATTTATGTCTGCAAGTAATCCTGTGGTGGCTTTGGAGTAGTAGTATCAAATTTTTTAGTGAGGAAAAAATGGGAAAAAGATCATCTTCTGAACCACACTCAAAAAAAGTTTGTGTCTCTGACACCCAGTTCATGTTGAGCATGGGTGAACAATGCCTATACAGATACAAGGTTGGTTGTTTTTCCTTTATCTCATTATTTCTTGGGTAGTTGATGGTTGAAATTTGCTTTAAACGTCCCTTTTAACTCATTTTTACTTTTTCTCCTCCTGTAATGGAGTATTGTCTTTGCTGTGTTGAATCTTTCACCTGTAGAATTATTTTAATGCATTTTTATCAGTGAAAGGGGTTATGATTAAGTATGATCATAATTTGCTTCAAGCCCAATCTGAAAGTTCATAATTAACATTTTTGTGGAAGGATTGCACAATGTAGCAGGTGAAAGGTGATTTATTGATTAAAAATTGTCGGTCACTTAAAATATATTTAATTGTACAAAGGACCATCAGAGTTAATAGGACATTTTTGCATTTAAGGGTAATAGTGCTCGAACCAATTTTAAACAAGAATGTATTTGCTTTACTTTCCCCATTCTCGTGCGTGAAAAAGGATGTTTTCCAGTCCTGCTCCTGCAAAGGAATTGAAGGCCATTGACAGGATGTTATTGCTACTTAATGTTACAGAAACACATATTTTGTAATTATGGAGCACACTGTTAAATATTAATGACTTCTCATTTTTGCTAGATCATAAAATCACAGATTCCCATTATTGGATGGGAGAGTACATCAGTCAGAGGCTGAGCAGGAGACCCTGGCATTTAACCATACGTTTATAAATACAGGTCATAGCCTTGACACACAGTGGTGTTTGCTCTTTTTGGCTCCAATATTTTACTTTCATCTCTGTGATATTTCCTAGAGTACTGCTACATTTTTTTGTGTGTGAAAATGCTAATCCTGACAATAGGACCTATCTTTCCTAAACTGCATGGTTCGGTGCTCTTTGCTCAGGAGCAGCGGAGACTATTTTGCAAAATTACTGTGATCATGAGTTACCAGCACGGAATTACGCAAGTCTTCAGTGCTGTAAGTTGCAATTACACACTGCAGACCTCCTGGAGAGGTATGGGGACAGAGGGGACTGTCGGTCCCTGCTGCCTCCTCTATGTGCAACGTTCCCCAGGCCGCCTTGCAGCACCGCCCTAGCTGCGTGAGGGGGCTGCAGTTGGTTCTTTCCTGTTCAGTGCGCAGCCCTTTGGGTAGCGAACGCTGTAGTTTGCAGGTAATTCCTGTTGTTTCTTGGGTGGGGAGCCTACAGGCTGTCTCTTAACACAGTGCATTTCCTGGCTTTCAGAAATTACACTTTTGCTGAAGTTGAAGCTCAAAGCAGAAGATATAAAACTGTTTGGCAAAGTGTTTTGCTATGAAATTTCTACTGCTACGTTATTGCTGTGAGCTGTTTAGCCACCAAGCCTGGGGTTTGTGCATTCCTTCAAGGGTTACATTTCTCCTCACAATAGCAACAACACTTTTTAATTGTTCTTTGAAGTTATGAGAGGAAGGTAGTTTACAAATCATTTTTTTCTCATTCAATTTGAGTTCAAGCTACAATGCGTTTTAGTTGCTGTGATTGATAATTATGGGGATGAAATGAGGAAGAGAAGCAGCTTGTCTTCAGTGCAGTAACAAAACAAAAAGTAACTTTGAACTGGCTTCAAATTAGACTCACTTGGATCCAGTACAGCAGGTGATTTCCCCCATAATATTCTTCCCTGAGTATGGTCTCCATCTGGACCTACTCCGACTCCCTGTTGGGTTTTCCTGCTGGTGCTGCTGTTGGTGCTGGTTGGAGCAGGCTTTGGTCTGATGGTCAGCCTCGTTCTGGCTGTTACTGGGCCCCGTACTGTACACTGCAGGCTGCAACCAAGGGGGAGATAAAAGGGAAGGAGGAAGGTTGTCGATCGATTTGCAAGGGCACCTATGATGCTGTGCAACTAGATAAAGGGTATTTAGGTGCTCCAGCTGTGCGGGGCTTCTGTAATAGAAACCACAGCCCTAGGATTGGCATGTGAGCTCCTGACTTGATGATTTGGGTTCTCCTTTAACCAAGGGAGCCAGGCACTGCTCCCATCCCTCCAGGTGTCCTTGGTGTGGGTGGGGTCTCTATGCTTACATTTCCACAGGCTTTGCACTGAGGGCGCAAAAATGTGTCTTGTGCCTGGCTTTGGCTGAGCAGATTCGAGTCCGTTGCCCCTAAACTTAGGAGAGCTCCTCAGGCATCCGGCTTAGTCTTCGCTAGGGACAAGCAAGG
Source organism: Oxyura jamaicensis (assembly GCF_011077185.1). Classification (NCBI taxonomy): domain Eukaryota; kingdom Metazoa; phylum Chordata; class Aves; order Anseriformes; family Anatidae; genus Oxyura; species Oxyura jamaicensis. Next base: position 11,238,637 of record NC_048897.1, on the reverse strand, counting down.
AGCATGCATCACTTCCGATAAAACCGTACTGCATGTGGAGGAAATAAGGAACTGAGTCCTAATCACAGCTGACGCTTACCTCAGTGACTTGGGCTGGACTCTGATCCTTGCTCCCAGCGCTGCTGATGAATTTTACTGAACGAGTCTGTGCACAACACACCCAGCCAGTCGTTAGGGTGACGTCCGGCACTGCAGCTGCTCACAGGCTGGAGGAAAGGCGGTGAGGTTCTGCTTTTGGTTTTGGTACCTGTGCCTCAGCTGAGCTTCTCACAGCCACGTCTGGGCCCGTGTTGCTGCCATTGCTCATATCCAGCAGGAGTGCTTCCTGCTTGAGATGGGTAGGCAGAGCGGCTCCTGCTTAAGGACGCATGACAATAAGATGAATCAGAACTGCTGATTTAATTTCAGAACTGGCTTATAACAAGAAGAGTTATTTCTTATAATGAGGATTATTTTTTATTTTGGCAGCGTATCAGCCAAGTCGCCGGTATGTCAGACACATCAGGGAAACAAAGCAAAAGAAAAAAGATGGTTCAAAAAGTAACTTTCAGCTGAAGTTTAAGACTTTTTTTTTTTTTTTTTGGTGGGTTCTGTTTTACATTATAAAGATATTAAGGCTGAAAGAAAGTATATACAGAGGTCTGTATTTTTCCATTATCTTTGCATATGCAGTAAGGCTTTCTCTTCAGCGTGAAGAGGACAGGCATGGCTTGTCATTGCTCATGCACCTATTACTGTTTCTCTGTTTATATGAGTCTGGATCTGAATACCCACTTTAATCAATGCAAATAAATGACTTCTCCTAGGGACTACGTGAGCCTTCAAACAAGCTGATGGGGAGAACATCTGTTGTCCTTTAATATTGTTTGGAGGACTCACAGATTTATTGAAGTGCTTTCGCTCGTACCACTGGGATTTTCTAAAACTTGTGTGATTTCCTGTGGTCCAGGAGTTGTTTCGTCTTTTCCAAGAGACAGACAGAAGGCTTCTCACACTTGCCTTCCCCACGTACGCTTCCTGCTACTAAGTAAAGGTCTATGTTAAAATACAACCTTTGGATTATTTTTGATAGTGTTAGTATATTTATAATTATCTTTTTATGGCATTAGACTACTTTCCCCTTTTTCCTTTAAAGGATTTTCCTTTTCAAATTAATATTGAAGAAATAACATAATTGTAAGGCCCAGTTTGTCTGTTTGGTTGAAATAAAGCAAGAGAAACTTGCTAAGCCGAGCCAACATACTGCAGGAACGGAGTGTTCCTCCAGAGTGTAAATGTTACAAGTGTTTTTACATTAAGTGAAACTGTTAAAATGAACCCAAGTTGAAGAGCCTGAAAGCTTTGCTGCTGTGCAATGAGCATTTTAACGGGGGTGTGAGACCTGTTCTGTAGGGTGTTCAGACAGGCCGGGCTGAGCTGTGTTTTATCTGCTGGATCAGGAAGTGTCTGCGCGCCTCCTTCTGAGGAGGGATTTCCATACAAACAGCCTTTGTCTCTGCTACCTTGAGTCCTCTAATTAATTACGTTCTAGATTGAGCCAGGGAGGGTTTGGGTTCGCACTCACCACTTCCTCTTGCCGGATACTGAGACCCAATGGCTATTTTTAAAATGAGCATTAAAAGGCTGGGAAAATGTGCCTTGTAAGCATCTAGGCTTTGAAAACTCAGTCTAATAAACCTGTGCTTATTTGTGAGTGTCAGCACTGCTGCCACCTCTTTTGTAATGCCTTGTTGTCCTAAGCTTTTAGAAAACCTGTGGACTGGTGGCTTGTTTGCGCTATTTTTTAATCAATGCATGTTTTACAGATGCATTTCTTATTTAACAGATACTGCTGCTTTGCTTCTGGCTTAATTTCTCTACGGTGTAAATAAAACTTTCCTGAAGCAGATTTCCGTGGCTGTTGGTAACACACTGAGACAGCTCTTACTCTACAGAAAGAAGTGATGGCACCGAATGCGGAAGATGCTGAATGCCATCTTCCCTCGTGTTAATATAGGAAATTGTAATCACCGTCTGTGTATGCTGTTGGTTTTGTTACCCCGATGGGAAATACAACCTCACTAATAGAGAATGAAACTGCTGATGAAGTGCTTTTTAATTATTAAGAAGTGGTAGTTCATGAATGCTGAAAACAATACACATCAGAGTATTTAAAGTATTCCTATTTTACACCTTTTAAAGTTCAGCTTTTAAGACAGACAAGTGTAGTAATGAAGACATTTGGATAAACTCTGCTGATGCCATGGGTTGCTTTCCAGTCCTGAGCAGTTCTACCGTGTTCACAAAGAACAACTCACACAACGTCAGTGTCTGCGTACAGGATGCCGCGCATGAGCTTGCAATAGTGGATGATAAAGGGGAAAAGCGATGAAGTGCCAGCGTTCGCCTGGAATGACCTCGTGCCAGGAAGTAATAGGAGTTGGTTTTGCACAGCAAAAATACACGCAGAATTAGGTTTTTAGTGAAGGCAGATGAGTCAGGGCAAAGTACGGGATGCCTTATTAGCTTGTAAATGTGACTGGCTTATGAAAGGAAATAAAATGTTTATACCGTCAGGAAAAAAAAAAAAAAAAAAGGAAAGTAACTGTTCTACTTCTGACAGAAATGTGCAGATAGGGAATATGTGACCTGGAATGCCTGGCACCCCAGGGACCTATTGATCCTGGTGCTTCAGAAGTGTGGCAGGACACAATCATTGGATCACGGCAGGTCATGGGGAATCCTCATCTGTGACACTACTTCTTCATGGTAATGAAGCTACAGAAATGTGTATTTATTACAAGGCAACAGTTAAAACAACGTTTACCATAAAATGTTACTTGGGAAATTAGACCAAAATAAATTAACCTGAAATTTCCTCTATCCTAACCTGTTTTTTGTCAGCACTATACAAAATGTTTTGTGTTTCCTTTTTCAGCAGTTTACTGCTGTTGGTTGGAAAGATAAAAATAAATTAATTGTGTACAGGGTCTCCTAGAGCAGATTGCATGCTTTCAGGTGACATTGTGTAACATTCTTCCAAATAAAATGATGAACATTAGGCTTGTTCTCTATTTTCTGTTTTGTGTTGGGGACCCGCAATAAGAAAAGATCCCCGCTGACTGTCATTTTGGGTAGTTGGGTGGAACTCCTGTAACCAGGAGTTGGTCGTATCTTGACAGTACAAACACACAACCCTTACAAAGCTCCTTTTTTTTCTTCATTAATGTCTTCATTAACCTTATCTTCCTTGGCATGGGAACAATATCAAACTGGCAGAGAAAATGCAAAGGGCACGTGAGAGGCACGAGTTAATTGTCACAGCCAAGGATAGAAAACCTATCTGCAGAGCCCAGCTGCTAATGCAGTGTGTGCGGGCACCGATACTGTGGGAGCCAGCAGCACAGAAGTGGTGCCACTGAGGTTTCACCTCCTTAGATGGCTCCCGGGCTCGTTCTTTGATTTCGTCTGCAGAAAGTTACGCCCTACCGTGGCAGCATTAAACCTTTAGACTTTATGTTCCTATTTCCCTTACACAGGAAATGACTCACTCAAGTATTTATTCTTCGTGTTGTGATCTATTCCCCGAAAACTAGGAATCTATTTACTTTCTGATGTATCAGTGCCTCTTATCAGACTCTGCCACATCCGTGTGCCAGGGCTGGCGCTGGCCACTGTTCATTAGTAGTTTGTGGGTATTCTGTCTGTGGGAGCCCGGGTTATGTGTGACACTTGGGAGCCCTGCTCTCCCCTTGCACCTGACAGGTGTCGCGGCCTGTGACTGCGGCTTTGATTTGCTTCCCATCAAAGTACTGTGCTTCATTATTTGTAGGCAGTATTTTGAGGGACCCTGCGTGTCAGAAGTGTTACAACTGTTCACAAGAACTGTGTCTCAAAGGCTGCACCAAGAACCACCTCTCAGTGCTGACCCCTTAGTGCTGACTCCTTCGCCTCGCAACTCCGGCGCTCTGGGAAGAGCCTGCTCAGGCACGGGGAGAGGGGTGGAAAGGGTCTGCCCGGCGTGGTCTCGAAGGGCTCCTTAGGGCCCTGGGCTCCCAGAGAGGTGAGGGCCAATAACAGGGTATGAGGAAGTAGCCTTTCATGTTGTGTTCAAACGTGAAATGGGAAAGGAGGGCCTGGAACCTCAGTGCTGTTTCCTGGCCTTTTCATGAGGAAGAGCCCTCCTTTGAGGTGGCGTAAACTATGGGTTTTAAGTTGCGTGGCTTTGGTAAACCGTGTCTTTATAAAAAGATAAGTGGGTTTTCTGTGCACGTTTCATCCATACCTCTGTCTGTGTGTTATTTTTCAATTAGGTTGAATATGCCCTGATATTCTTGTGTCATCATACCCTGGTTGCCTGCTAACACACTGACCACCGATAATTTTAGCGATACTGCTTACTGCACCATTTTGCAAAGGGGGTAATTATGTTGCAGTACCTCTTCTGCTTTTCACTGGGGCTCTACTACAAGTTAAAAAATAAAAGTAAATGTGATTTATTTATTAGCTAATTGTATATTTTCAGAAAACCCTTTTCTTAACTCTAATGTCTGTTAATCAAGCAATACTTGTGAGAAATGTCTTCCCATTTTGCTCTGTTTTATTGTCCACGTTCTTTAGAAAGAGTGTATTATTCATAATCTCTAAAAAGAACTCCTGTTTTAAAGAAGTGATAGTGTTAACATGTTCAACTGAAAACCAAAACTCAGAACTGCTGGCAGTACAGTTTTATAGTTTTTGATGGGGCACATGAAATGCATATTTTCTGTAACCTGTGCTCTCTAGCTGAGTACCACTCAAATACAAAATAGCACTGAAATACAAAATGGCATTCACGGAGGCGAGGAAGTTGTCAACATAAATGCAAAGAGGGTAATTTGTTGTTTGCGTTACAGCAGAGAGATGGTAAGAAGTTGCCTGCATTTCAAAGCCAAGCAATAAGAGTGGTGATCTCACTGCAGACTAGAAATGTTATGACTTCTAATCTCTGATTGTAAACAAGAATTCATTTCACTCCTGTGATGTGTTGTGGAGAACCAGATCATGCGCTCTGTAGGTGGCCAGTTACTGCTTGACAAGTCATGTGGCAGTGAAGTTTTCTAGCAATTAACGTCTTCCTCTTTGAGAGGATTATTGCAATTTAAGATCTATTGATTGGCATTGCTGTATACAAACAATTTTATTTGACTGCTGAAATCGCTTTGAAACCCATTCCTGAATGATGACCTGCAGGAATTTTGTCCCATAAGACGTCTATCTGAGTCTCTAATTTGACAGGTGGTCCAAAATAATTGACTGACCTCCAATATGAGGGGCACACTTTTGCTTATGCATGGGGAGGCATAGATTATAAGGTTGCAGTGATTCACCATCTTGTGTAGGAGACCTCGTCCAGGCTCACTTCAAGCTCAGCTTCTCATAAGGGAGTTTTGAGCACTGGCGCTCTTTTAACAAGCTACAGTGGAAGATATTCTTGTGCAGTAGGGATTCTGCAAGAGCAGAAATACTGTCAAGTCTAATTCATCCTGGAGCGTGTATTAGCTGCTCATTACCAGCGTTTGTCATTATGTTTTTTCAGCTCTTGTTTTGATGTAAGCACAGTCAAGTGATCTGACAGCAGTAAATCGCACAGCTTTTAGAGGGCTACATGCAGTTAAGTGTGTATTCCTGGCTATTAGGAGTCATCTGCAGTCTAGCATCTCTGGGGCTCAGCGATGGGCTGAGCAAGGGGATCCCCATCTCCTGGAGCCTGCAGGGAGGGCACGGCCCATCCCTGCTGCTTCGCAACTGGAATCTGCCCTTAACTCCCTCTAGATTCAAAATCAAGGTCAGGCTTTGCAGATCACTTCTAGATCGTGGCCAGCACTGCCTGCCTGTTCCTTGGGACTGGTTAGAAATGTGTTCATCAGATGTGTAAGATATGGGGGTGGAAGATGGTGACAGTTCTTAAGTATTATTATTTTTTTTTTTTTGACAGTTCAGCATCCAAGTAATGTCACGGCTCTAAACTTTTCAGCAGCTCTTCACAAACATTTTTGTGGCGTTAGGACTACCGTTTCCCAGTCCTTGTGCTTCATCAACAAAGTTGTTTGTTTCTTTAAGTGGCTGTACAAGAATGAACACATAGCTGTTTGTCTCATGATTATCTAATTATCTTTGATACAAATTAAGAGGATTAAAAATTCAGATTATATTTGTCAGAAATTTGCTGAACTGTTTCTTTGCAATTTATCACAAATGTAAACTGTATCTGCAGAGAGGCAGATATGAGAAAAATAAGCACTTATCTCCCTTTCTTTCATAAAAATTTTCCCCTCCATAAGTAAGTGACTTTCTTTCCCTTGACTTTTCTTTTGTCTTTCATCATTTAGAAAGTAGAACTTCCCTGCTTCTTACCGTTTTCTGCTTTCTTTAGACAACCTGATTATTCAACGGGGAACATTGAGCCAGGTCTTACAAGCTCTAAATAGCAAGCGGCTTTGGAGCCGGCAGCAACGTTTGGGGGAAGACTTCAGAATGTGCTAACCCCAGCAGTACATTCATTTGAGGTAGATGCAGTTATTTATCTCTTTACCAGAAAATGCCCTTTTTTCCTTGGCTATCTCTTCAAGAAAATAGCAAGGAACTTAAGTTCCTTATTTGTTTCACATTCAGTGCTGCTCCATGCAATATTTTAAAAGAAGCTTTTTTTCAAGACATTAATTTCTTGAAAAACACATTAATTTCTTCAAAATAGAACTGGTAACATTTAGGCTTTGATTTTCAAAACTGAATGAATTGTAACTATTTATTTCATAAGGATTGTTATTCCCAATTTTTGTATGTTGTCATTGGTCATTGTTGAAGTTATTTCTGTGCTTGCTATTATGTGCGTGAATTTGAAATGCTATGACAAAAATAAGTAGGTGTGCAGTTGATTTAGATCTCTTGCTAAATATTTAATGATAGGATATATACCAGATATAATTGCTTCTAAATTAAACTGTAATTGATTGTGACTGCTTTTGTAATGTTCTCTTCTAAAAGCACACTATTTATATTTCAGGATATGCTGTAATTTACATTTATAACAATGTTATTTTGATCTAGTTTATGCTAATAACTGAGATTTAAAAAAAAGCCGGGGGGGGGTGGGGGGTGGGGGGTGGGTGGAGAAATCCTCCTCTCCCTTTTTAAAGCACAATAGAGGTGGCTGGGTAAAGTAACACATAGGTAAGAAATCAGCCGTGCAACCTCTGCTCTTTGTATCTTGTTTGAGGTGGCTTGATCTGATGCCCCTGGAGTCTTCCCCTGAAATCTACAAACCAGATAGATTTGTCACAACTGTTATCAGTAGTGGCAAAGAAAATTCTTGCTATGCCTTGGTAGATGTCATCTGAAAAATCCACTTTATGTTATATTGCTAAAATAAAACACAAGGAGATGGCATAGATCACAGCTTGGATTAGGCAGCTATCGCCAGGAGGAGGAAACTTGGACTTTAGCCCAATTTTGTAATGTTACGAAAACATACAGGAGGAGTAGAATGACTTCAGTCTCTAACAGAACTAGCTTAAACTGCACTTAGTAGAAAGATACCATTTTCATTTGCATCTAAAATGCTTGATGCCTGCATACCTGGAAGGTATAATATTTCTGCAGAAAATACCCACATACTCCAATTTGGTGTAGAAAAGAATGCCTGCTCCAGGGAACAAACAGGTCTGAACTAACCGGATGCCTACAAAGAGATGTAAACCATAACATCAAAATTATTCAGAAGCTTTTACACTTCAGATTCCTCTGTGTCTATAATTTCAGCATACATTCACCAATAAGGCATTTGTGTAGCTACTTTTATATAAGGACACAACACTTGGTACGTTTGTGTATGTATTGTGCCTAATAATACTCCCCCTAAATCCTGTATGCTTTTACAGTTGCTTTACATATTCACCTGGCTGTAAATACCCAAGGTAACTGGCATTGGAAGCATTGCTGCTGGCACTGCCCACACCCGTGTGCAGTGGAAGTTGCTGCTGCGCTTCCCTCTCAGTAACCCTGAGTTTGTTCTGTGGAACAAAATGTACTTCCTAAAGAGCTGTAAGATAAGCGATATCTTCTTCAGCTGTTGTGCTAAAATAACCAAACGAAGGCCCTACCTCAACACTTCTGAAGAATTTGATTTTTCCTGTTCCTTTACTTCAGAGCACTATTCTTTTCTCCTCATCACCATCCTGATGGTATCTTCCTGAGTGATTGCTCAGTTACTTTTTCTGCTCTACCAGAGATAATATAAGAAGGAAAAAGTTTGTGATTTATTATTGCTTTTACAGAACAATTAAAATACTTTTCTGATTAAAATAGTATTATTTATATTGGATTAAGCTGGCTAGATATGACTCATGTAAGAATGGAAATGCTTTTTTAATGGAAGCTCACAATCATCTGATTTGGAAAATAGTGAGTGGAAATCACTTCTAAAGAGGAAAGGTCCTCTTCAGCATGTAAAAACAAATACTGCCTGCTATTCTTTAAGAACAATAGTTAACTATCCATCACATCTATTTCCAAGTCACTTGGCACAGGCTATTTTCCCCATGCAAACAAACATTTAAAAATGCTTCTGCTCATTAGCATAAACACCTTCAACAACACATTGAAAGTGACTTCTACATCTGGTTGCCTTGTAATTTATTAATAAGCACATGCTGTTTAATAAATGATTATTTTTTGTAAAAAAAAAAAGCATTAAGAATTTATGTTTGGGAAATTGTTTTTATTTTTATTTTTATTTTTTCTTTTTAGACAAGTAGTTGGGTGTTAGTAGTTGGGTGTTTTTTTCTCTTTGTATCAGCTGTAGATATCTATATTTTCTGTCAGTATACCAGGTAGAAGAGGAAGGTTTGCAAAGGTCAAGGAGAACATCCTTCCACGACAATGAGACACAGAAATGCAGAACAGGGAGCCCAGCCCTGGAAGGTCACACTGATTGTGAATAATTTAAAGAAGCAAAATCTGTGCTTAGTTTTTCCTCATGATTTTGCACTGGAATGGTAGCCTTAGTCTGCAACAGTCCAGCCATCAAGATTTTTCTTCTAGCTGTTACTGATTTTAATTTAGATCTGGTTAATTGGAGGTAACTCTTTTACCATTTGGATTTGTGTTTCAGGGTTGCTTCCTGGGGGCTTGGAGCTTTGATGAGCTAGTTACAATCTCTGTTTCCAAGATGCTTTTATATATATCTCCTTATAAGCACAGCATACCTCCTAGAGAAATTATAATAATTATCAAGCTGGTACATGGTCTGGATACAGTAAGTATCAAGCTGGTACAGCTGGTTGAGCCTGTATATGGCCTGTCAGGGTGTCTGGACATTTGTTGAGTATTGATTTTCCTGCACTATGTGAATTAATGGGGAATTTTAAATCCGGAAGTCTCTTACTGACCTACCGCTTTAAACAATGCTGTAGAGAGAGCATTATCAAAACAGGGATCTGAGTGATTGACAAAGGAGTCAACTGTGTGAGTGCTTGGTGCCTTTGCAAAGCTGGAACAATTAAAGCTGAGCAAGAAATGACAGGGAAGTGCAAAATGGCTTTTTATCCAAATTGAAACCAGATGATCTAAGAAACGAAAAGGTTCCTCTCCTGTGACAGCTTTCAAATAGCTCTCACAGACTTCAGCTGGCACCACCTGATGCTATAAAGAGAGAATTGTGTCATTGCTGGCCTTTTCTGGCTTTATTTCCAGGGGAAAAAGAGGTCGGAGTGGCTAAAATAAAGTCAGCGTACATTTTCAAAAAGGTTAGTATTTTAGAACACCTGTTACGTATTTCTTGATGTTATCTCCACTTACAGGCAAACAGAAGTGAAGGTGAGAACAGACAGCCAAGAGCTAATATTGACTCAGTGATCCCAAGTTCAGTACTGCCAAACCTGAATTTGCAAACCATCAGGCTGCACAAAACTCATGATCTGCTTAGGGAGGGTAATAAATAAATTAAAAAGGTTTTATTTGCCTACCTTTTTATTGAGATTGTATTCACAGAATTCTCTCTGCAACTGTGGAGACCAGAACCTTGTGATTTTGTTTTAATGAATACTAAACTCCCAGAGTTGCAGTATACATGAGAAAAAAAATAGGAGTATTTTAATTAAATTGTAAAGTTGGCAAAATTGCATGTTGTGGAAATGCAGGGCGAAAACCCATTGCTATTAAATTATTGCTTAGATACTGACAAAAAGGATTCGTTTTCTGCAGCCCTATTTTAATGCAGTTGCTGTGGCCATTGGCTGAATAAGGCTGTAATCAATGAAAGGCTAATCAATGAAAGAGGAAATCTTGTGGCAGCAAACAGACTGTGGCTGCAATGCAACAAACTATAAATATCGAGTGAAATAAGATCTCAAAGAAAGCGACTCTTCGAAGGGGTTCACATCTTCTCAGTTAGCTAGACCAAAGTGAAAAAATGAGGGACTCTGCTGGATGCATACATGCTCATCCCCATTGACATCAGACAGACACAGAAAATTACCCTCCTGGAATGCCATCCTTTGCCATAAACTTCATATTTACTTTTGGGGGAGGCCCAAATCTGCCCTAATGAGTGTAGGTGCTGCAGCAGTAGCAGGCAGCGGCAGGATGCTGGCTGGGTGCTTCAGTGCATGGTATCTGACTTCCTCCCAGAGCCTTGGTGAAATGGCCACTGAGGCATGCATGCAGTATGTGAACTGCTGTAATTCCTGCTCCTGTGTACCTACCGGACCACTACCAACAACACTGAGACTGGAGTAAGCTGCCTGAGAACCTTCTGTAAAAATAGCGTTTCATATAAATATAGGAAGTAAATAAATAAATATTGACCAAATAAAACCCAGCTAATTTACATACTAATTTAAATTTCTCTTCTTTCTTTCTGCCTCCTGTCCTCCCCGCCTTCCTACTGCCTTTGTTCCTCCAGTTACCAGTACAGCAGTCTTCCTATGCCTACAGCATCTCCCAGTCCCAGCTTTGCTTCCTTCCTGGCTGGCATCAGGTGTTCAGAGATGCAGGAGTTACTTTGTATGGGTTACACACAACCTCAATATCTACCTTTTCTTTTTTTAGCTATGTAATTACTTTAAAAAACAAAACAAAAAACAAACAAAACAAAACAAACAAAAAAAAACAACTCAAAGTATTTACAAACCCAAGCTCTCTGCTTTTGTTTCCCCAGCCTTGGGCCGTGCCTCTGCTGGGCTTGTAAATACTTTAAATCAAAAGATTCTCATTTAATTACGTATTAAGAAATTCTGCTGAGCTTTTCCCCTTCTCTTACAATCGTTCATCTTGATAATGCTCCTAATGTCCTCGAATTCAGGCAATATCTCAAATGTGCATAAGAAACCTGAAGGGTGAAGGGGTGACTGATTCTTACGAATTCACTTTTTTGACTTTTTGTTCAGGGTTTTTCTTCACATAAACTGCTTTCCTATTTGTACTTCCTCGATTCCTTCTTCCTTGGTCTGCTAGCACAAAGAGCTGCTCAGTAACAACAGCCTTTGTGTGTGGTAAAGGGCAAAGAGGTTAGATATCTCCATCCAGGCTGGAGGGAGAGAGATGAAAAAAGGACGCACAAGGAAGCATATTCACAGCATGGACACTAATAACTGGTGCCTGCTAAGCACTTACAGGTCGGTTCTTCTGGCCGTGTACAGTGTCTAGATCACAGTTGCCAAGTGAGTCAGTATGTTTTCTGTATAAATTTAGAGGTATGACCCAAAGAGGCTCCTGTGGCAAATGACGGGTCTTAGAGTTGACAATCAGAGTGATTCCTGCTCTGTTCATACCGCCGGTCTCACCCTGAAATCCCAGAGTCACCAACTGCTCACCCAGACAAGGAAGTCCCGGTTTCTCAAAGGACCAGACACTTTCCATTTTCATTAGTTGTTGGTGTGCCTAGTTTTGACCACACTTACGACATATCAGTCCCTGGATGCTCCTTAATCACAGCATCCCCAGGGTTTCTGGGGATTTTGTAATCATTTTGTGGCATGATGGATATTTGAAATACTGATAAGATCAGTAAGCAAAAGTTGTTTGGGAAACAAAGAGAACCACTCACTCCCTATCCGTGAGGAGCTTCTCCCTTCCCCTTCCCCAGCTCACTTGTATTTTTCAGCTGAGGTAATTGACCTCTTGTGTTTTCAGTCAGCTCCACAGCTGCCAAAAGCAGTGACCTAGAGTTGCGGTGGCTTTGAGGCTGAAGCGGTCATTGTGATGCACCCAAAGGTGGTGGAGAGAGAGGGAGAGCTGGAGAGAATAATGTCTGTTGATTTGTTCCTTTTCCCAACTTCTGCTGACTTCCAGAGGCTGCTGAATGTCACTGTTTTTCCCTTTAGGTCTGAAGGACTATTGTGGGCATTTGGGGAATGGGTTACGCGGCTCCAGATTCTGGATGTTTTTATTGCAGAGGAGAAGTGAAGAAGACAGACATGGTCTCTTCACTCTAGTGTCCTTTAATAAACCATAATCTGCTTTGGAAGCTTGTTTCTGTATGCTAATAAAATAGAATTGCAGTTCTGAAAAACGTCAATATCAGCACAGTAAGCAGACCTTTAGCATGCAAAAAAGAGATGTTCATAACCTCTTACGCCCTAGTAATCCCTGCTGTTAATTAATAAGTCTCTGTTATCTCTAAATTGAAGTAACACTGTGAGCTACTTGTGCTTGCTGCTTAGCTTTACTTTATCATCCAGTCATTTGTCTCAACAATGACTAACCTAGATGCCAAGTCCGTATGCAAATATGTTCCCATGCTCTTAGGGGACTGTTAGTTAGCAAGCTGCCCATTTAATTCTGAACACATGGGAGCTGCTGTGTAGTGTGAATATTCTGGCCCAACAGACTTGTTTCAGCGCCAAAATGCTTCACAATCAGACATAATTTTTCAGCGTCACATTACCTTTCAGAGAACTCTCCTGACATGCACAGCCTTTTGTTTTCCTCTCTCTGAACCATCATTAGGTGCTCAGAGACCCAGGAAGTGAAAGCTGCCCTGAGAGCTGGGAGTTCTTTACATGGCTTGCACGCAGCCTCCCCTCTCTTCCAACTATGAGGTGGAAATGACCATGAAAGCATTCAGTTGTCACGTTTTCACCATTCCCTTTAGTTTTACAATGGCTTTTGAACTTGAATTTTGGAGAGTCTGGGAGCTGAAATACAGATAAAGTAAGACAAAAAATAATAATAATAATAATAAATAAATAATAAAAATAAAATAATAAATAAATATAAAAAGAATAAAAAATAATAATAATAAAAAAAAAATGAAGCAAACCCTAATTCTTTAGTTAGGGCACCAGTATCATTTGGTATCTAACAGTATGATGCTGGGTGTGATACCCTAACACACCATACAACACCCTATCCCTATGACCCCAAATTACAGTGGGGTGTAACCGAGGAGCTTCAGCCTGATCAGGGACAAGCTGCTCATACCACTGTATCAAGCTATGAATGCTGTCAGGCCCCTAGGGTGGGAGGGCAAAAGCAGTTGTATCTCCCACTGAGGTGTCACAGAGCTCACCAGACTGGAAACACCAAATCGATGTATTTTCTAGGCTCTTATCTGGACTCTCTTCCCTCAGCATGGCTCACTCTTCAGGGTGCTGTGGGCAGTTCAGTGATAACAGCAGGCTCCCCAGGGTCCGTGGCTACTGTGGGGCAAATGCAGCTCGGTATCTTTATAAGAAGCAGAAGGTGAACAAATATTAAATAATAAAGTAAAAGGTAAGAATAGGGCACTGCACTGTCATTGCTTGTATTAAATCATGCTATTGATTTAATCTTTGTTCTGTTTTGTCTGTCCCGTTTTTATGGACCGTATTATTGGCTCAATATATATTAGATACTCCTGCAGCATTGAACTGACATAGCTTTGCCTGCCTTTCTGGAGGGCTCTACAGCAGGGAAACTGGCAGGAGCTCAGGAAACTGGCTTCTCTTCAGCATTTATGCCCACCTTTATGTAGTTTGTCACTCGCTGAGGATGGAGCAGTACCCACTTAGTGCTGTGCTCTGGTCAGGCAGGATGAGGTCTGTCAAAACAAAATAAAAAAGGCATTTTTTTTCCTTCCCGCGGGGTTAGGCCACATTCTGAGGCTTGAGCTTCAGCAGGGTAGTGAATGGGACTTGGTATTTTAAAACTAGACAGAGTGTGCAGCCCTTTCACAGTTCATGGTATCATGGATGGTTGCACATTGTGCTCCTAGCAGTTTATTAGTCTGACGTTTCACTTGCTTTCACATTTTTGAATTGAGAGTTCTGCATCCCCAGCAGGCTAGGGAAGCCCCAGAAACAAACTTGGTAGTATGCATGGTTGGAAACTTTTGGTCAGACCTTTTTCTTTTGAAAAGTGCTTATTTATTGAAACTGAATTGTGCAGGGACATTGATTTTGGGTTGTTCTCGTGGTCTTTTGTTTGTTTTCTTTCCTTTTCATGTAGATGATGCTTTTATATAACCCCATTTTTAGTTGGTATGAATTAAAGTGCAAAACAACAACAACAACAACAAAATGAAAACAAGAATGAAACATTTTATTTTACTGGACTTTAGTGATGTTTTGTGGGATTTTCCCATTTTTTCACTTCACTTTGGAATGAAATTTTTTTTGCAACATCAGCAGTTCATGCAAGAGACATTTTGAGTTCTGACCAGCATCATGTGCTGATCCACATCACTTTTCTTCCTCTTTCCAGTTGGCTGTGCTGTGCAACTTTTGCTGTGGTCAGTGGTGTTACCTGCTAGGAATCAGTACAAATGTTGTCTGAGTATCAGCCTGGAGAAAAGAGTGTGGCAGCAGTGACCAACTTTTGCTGACAAAATGCAGAGAGGATGCCTGGCTAGTGGAAACAAAATGGAGGAGCCTTTCTGGCTAGTCTTGGTTTTGGAAAGTCTGATGGGAGACATCCAGTAACTTTCTTATTTATCATTTGCATCTCCTCTGCAGAAAGGAGAGAAGACAAACAGTCTCCAGGCAAAGAAAGCAGAAGAGGGGAAAGGGAAAAAATAAAGGAGAAAAAGAGTTAATCACAATTGTACAACAAAACGTTAGTAAAATTAGTGACAACTTTTTAAAATGAAAAAATTAATTGTGAGCAAATGCAGGTGAATAAGCAACGTGTGACTCGGTGCTGCTTTAAACATGCTGAAAGAAAAGAGGGGATGGCTATGATTAAGAGGCTACAGGAAATGAAATTATAGAGAACAGTGTGGAGAAAAAAAAAAAATGAAATAAGATTATTTTTTGAGTAATTCTGTGGAAACTAACAGTGGTTCTGGGTATGAGGTGCTATTCTTTGTGTATTGAGAAGACAGCAAGTGCCCTGACTTTTGGTACGTTTTCCTGTTTACATTTAGGGTGTGGTATTGCCCTGAAGTCTGATAGTAGGAACAGTCTATACTGTGATATTCCAACAGTTTTAACTTATCTGGCCACCATGGATGTCACAGGGCAGGAGTGTCATACAATTATTCTTTAATTACATGATTAGTTAATAGGGTTCCTATTAAACACCATGTAACAACACGAAGATTACTATGTAATTACCTTTAGTGGATATAAAACTAATTAACATATAACCTGTATTCTTGCCTTTTGGTTCTGAAGGCTATAATCTTGTAATGATATGGTACTCACTGTGTTGTTATCCTGCCACTACATGCTAATTTCCATGTAGTTAAATGCACAGTAGTTTTCATACAAGTAATATTTGTGCAGTGTTACCAGTTGTCCTATAAACTTGTGCCCCTGTTGGCTTTGACAATGACTTAAACCAATTACATTTTCAAATTGCCTTTGTGAAATGCTTTTGTTATATCCCTTACTTGCTGCTGTGCTGTAAACTCAGCTGGATGTGAACCGTAAAAACAATCATGAGCTAGGCAGCTTGATTAGCTTCATTCATTTCCTTTATGGCACCAAATCTAGTGCAAAATGTACACATCCATGCCGTTGATGTTTACAGCTCATTCATGGCAAGCAATGGGTTCTGGGTAGTAAATTCTGCAGGTAATGCACCATCTCAATAATCATAATAAAATGATGTGTACTTTGTATGCTTAAAGCTAAGTGTCTCTGTCCAGGTAAGGAGTTTTAGCAGAGGTAAACTTTTTCTGCATGTTGTTTCTCTTTTAAAACTCAGTTGAAATACTGGTGAGCAAATCTAGCTTGGTTTAGAAACAGAAGCTAGGTCATATCTTTTACTAGATGAATAAAAATATTTTAAAAGTGTTGGCTCTATCTTTCCACATATATAAGAGCAATTTAACTGTGTTTGTTGTGCAGCGTACCTTTTGCTATCCAGTTTCAAACACAGAGCTCCACTATAGTTCTCAGCTGGGATAGGACAGCAAAAATGACAACTATAAATATGGTTTTTTGTTTGTTTGTTTTGGTGGGTTGTTATTTGTTTTGATTTTGTTTGTTAATTTTATTTTGTCCACTCCTGTTTCCTTTGCTGTGGTTTTCCCTGGTAGAATAAAACTAAGCATAATTTTTCCTTGGCCAAGAGCTGAGCAAATATAAATTGTACTTGGCCTGTATAGGACACAGTATTTCACATCTTATAAATCTGTGTCACTTTATACAGGAATGGTGTGAACTACAACTGTTCCTCCTTCAGCTTTGAAACTTACCCAGTAATTTGCTATTAAAATGAATAGTGTTTTTCAGGGATTGCCTCTTAGCTACAATAATAATTTCTGCACTGATAGTTTTTACTGTGCATAGCATGTGATTTTAGAAGCTAATGCCAGGTGTTAGGATATCAGTATGTACATTGTCAGTGGCTTTTTGCAATAGCTCTCCACGTCATCAGTCTTCATGACTGGTACCTATAAAGACAGAGTTTGGTCAATTAGACAGCAGCAACATTTCCATTGGATCATTTAAAATATTAACAAGAGGAGGAAAAGTTTCAAGTTAGTAACTGGGGGGAGGGCAGTTGTCTTGCTATTTTTACCTGATGTATTATTTGCAAGCAGGAGTTTGGATGTACAATGAAGCTATGCCTGAAATCCCAGGAGTTACATGTATATCTTATCTGCCAGCAGGACATCCACGACTCTCCACATAATGCAGCGTGAATCGTTCTCGGGCACAAGCTTTTCATAATTTCAAATCATGGAACCGTTTCAAACATTACAGATTTTTTTTTATCAAGATCTCTCTCTCTGGAGACCCACAGGCCCTTCCAGAGAGAAGAACGGGACTGCAGGGACTGCCTGAAGGCACTGCCAGCCCTGCCCAGACTCAGGCCCCCACATCAGCCCACGAGGCTGCAACAGGGCTGGGCTCCAGCTCCCCGCAGCCCTGCCCACCCGTGTGCCCACATCCCAGCCTGGCCCTGGCCTGGCCCTGTTCCCAGGGAGGTGTCCCCTGGTGCCCTGCTCCTGGTGGGACGGGACGGGCCTGGCTGCCGGGCCCTGCCGTGGTGGACCCGCATGGGGAGCGCCCACTGCTCCTGGTGCCCTCACCACAGGCAGTGGCTGTCCCCAAAGGATCCTGGCAGTCAGAGGTGGAAAAACACCGGTGGAGCCTGTGTTTCTCTAGCTTCATAAAGGATGATAAATGCAGGCAGAAGAGAGAAGACAGCTTTGGTATTGCTTACATAGCAGGGATTTTTTGGGCCACTGCAGACTCATGAAGATCATAACGCCATGGTGGGGCTCTGCTCTCAAAGTCCTGCTGACTTCCTCCTTTGTTTGGCAGGAGCCAAAGTCAGGGCCTGGTTCCTGCACTGAGCCATGCACTGAGTTCCTGCACTGAGGGACCAGTGACAGACTTGTCCACGAGGGTTTCCACAAGTGTCCCCAGACCACGCAGGCTGACAACAGGCTAGTGCTAGTGCTCATGGATGGATCAGGAGGAACAATCTGCCACCGTGCACAGTGTGCAGCTGGACCTGATGTGGTGTTCAGCCAGTATGTCTTCTGTATACAGGCAACCAGCATGAGTCTGAGGTATGTGAACATTGTGGCCTATCAATCTCTTGTTACACCCACTTCTAGGAAACAGTACTTGATGCTGTGGTTTGCCACAAATGTGGTGATTTGCTGCCTGCACCTGTGTCTGATCTCCCACCATGCAGTTTTACCTTCTTCCCCTTGTAACCTCCTGGTCTGGGCCCTCTCCAGCTGAACTCAGTCTGGTTCATGTCTGTCTTCCCAAAGACCAGTGGCTATCCAACACCTAGCTATCGCTTCCTCACCTCCTGCAACGCTCCTGATATGCTTTACAGGTTTGTCCAAACCTAACATAACCTAAAATATACAAATCCAATCTAATCTAAAAAAAAAAAAAATTGCTCTATTGTTCCCTCCCTTTGCACAGATGGTCTGCTAAGCCCAAGGACATGGTGACTGCAAAGGCATTGGCATTTTTAGCATGCTGGATAAGCCTTGTTGGCAAGGTGGGTTGGTTGTGGTCTGGGTCTGTTTAACTTAATTCCTCTGTACCTCAAATTGTTTATGCCCCGTTAGCAGTCTGTCATCTGGAGGTGTAACAAATATACTTTACTTTCCCTCCTTCGTGCTGCTGATGAAAATACTCAGTAGGAGCAGACCCAGGCAGCCACCTGCAGATTGTTGCAGATCTCACTACCCAATCTCTCTTTCATTTTGGCAGCGAGATTCTGATGTTTTTGAGTATGTAGCTTGTTTCCAGCTAGTTCTGCACACATCATTGAAAAGTTTAATCTAGACTATATTTCCCCAGTCTGTTTGTGACAATGTCGTGCGAGAGAGTGTCAAAAGCCTAATAAGTCAAGATATATGACGTGCACTTCTTCCTTTCAATCTGCAATGTGTGTTTCTTTGTCAGAGAAGGAAATTAGAATAGTTTGACATGACTTGTTCTTGGCAAATCCATTATTGGCTTTTACTCATTCCCCCCACCCTCCCTTTTTTCTTCTAAGTTCTTAGATGTAGCTTGTTTATTTAGTTCACAGTTTTTCCAATAAAAGCGTTTTCACTCCTGAAGCCTACTCTGATTTTTTTTCTTAGTTACATCAGTTAGCTTAATAAAATGCATTCTCTCTCCCTATTAACCATTTGTGGCCTGTATTTCTATACTATCTGAGCTACAAAACTCTGCTACTGCTGTTTTTTCCCCATGAATTAAAATAACACAAGCTGGTCTGAAATTTCCTAGCTTATCCATTCACCTCTTTTAGATAGGAACACGATACTGCTCTGTTTTCCTTTTCTTGGACCTCATCACTCGCTATCCATGAGCTTCAAGGAAAACAGTTAATTAACTCTTAATGCTCTTGACCTTATTTCAATTCCTTCTTTAAGTACTCTGTGATTAAAACAGTCTGGCCAGGTGAAGTGAAAATGTCTTAACTACTCTAATGTCTTTTTCCATCTTCTAGGCAGAAATATTAAACCATGAGTTGCCGGTACTACTGGTGCTAGCAAACTGACTGCAACTGAAGGGATCAGATGCTTTGACCTTTTTCAGATATTCTACTGATGGCTCCCTCTGTGTAGGAAACCAATTCTTTCCTTGGTCTTCTTTTTGCTAATAACCTATTTTTAGAAATACACTGTTGTTGCCATGGATGTTTCTTCCTAATTGTATTTCATTCAGTGCTTTTCTGATTTTGTCCCTGCCTTTATTTTATATCTATTCTTCTGTGGCCTATTTTCCACATTCAGTATGTTCCCCTCTTATATTGCGGGCAAGGAAGGGGTTATGCTATAGAGACAGATAAATAGAGATAAGTACGACCTTGTACTTAAATGTTCTGAATGTTTAATAAATATGTGAGATGCATAGGTATAAAAACAAGTAGCAATTCAGATGTGCAAGTAGGCATGGGTTCAGTGGAACTAGAGTTACAAAAAGTCTTCCTGAGTCATGTGTGATCTTTACAATGAAGTGGTTGTTGTTTGCAACAAACAATGTCCAGCTTTGTTGTATGTTGTTATTTTGGATTGATGGTGTGATTTATCATTTCAAAGCAGCTCTAGGAACTGAGATGAGGCAGCAGCACTGGAGAACAGAAAATTCTATTGGCTTACAGGAAAGCTGCAGGATCAGCTTTGAGGCATCTTTTATCTCTCAGCTTCTATCAGCCTTCATTTTCCTCTGTCATTTTTCTCTGTCTCACATTTCCACTTTTCTCACTTCATCTATCTTGAGGTGTCAGAAAACTCTGGAAGTCCATGTGGAAGCTGGAAGCTCAGCATGCCATAGGCAAAGGGAGGGAGTTAGCAGGTGCTCCCCACTGCAGTGCCCGTTAGTGGGCTGAGAATGTGCCAGTCCCTCTGAGATTACTGTGGTGGTACTGGGACCACTGGCTGAGCTTTCTTGTTAGCAGAGAGCTGGCTGCTGCCTTAACAATACGGCCTTGCAATGTCCTCCTAGACACTGTGACTCAAAGCAGGAGCACAGCAGGACTGCGTGTAATGCCTGACCCTGGGATGCCTGTACTAGTCTTAGGGAAGCAAATGGGGAGAGGAGCTTTGGCAATCCAGCCCTGACCTTGTTGCTTATGCTTATTTTAAATTTCTAAATGTGAAAAACCTCTGGATGTTAGCACCATTGCAAAAAAGGGGCAAAGATCCTTTACCTGTGAATGTTCTGATTTCTGCTTTGAAATAAATGGTCCATAGTGGAGCTGTTTTCATCTAGGGTGCTTGACTGGAAATTTGAAAATCTAATGTCTGATGAGAGGGTGAAGGCAGCAATGTCCATCTTTGTCTCTGTGATCTACTAAATAACTTATGGGACTCTTTGTGCAGCTTGCACTGACATTGAACCACATCTCAGTGAAGAAGCTTTGTGTGTCTGACAATGAGATCAATGCTGTTTGGGACAGACTCAGTGCTAACTCTCATGTTCAGTTCAAGATGTTTTGTGCTGTCTGCTTTTGCCTTGTGTGCCAGTTACAGGTTTCTGCAGTACACAAAATCTGGCAGCCTGGAACCTGATTTTTTATTACTATTATTATTTTATTTTTTGTGTGTTAACTTCTTTTTATTGGAGAAATCCTTGTGACTTGAGTTATGATGATTCGGGTGATTCCAGCATTGGATGATAAGTATAGACATGGTTGTCTAGACTCTTAAATGCAAGAGGAGGTAAATCTGTGGCATATATTAACTTTGAATCTGGGAAAGGGTGCAGCCTCTTCCTGGGGTTATATATGGGGATGTTAAAAGAAGGACTTCCTAAAAACAGAAGGTTAGTAACAGTGACAGTAAGAATGGGTAGAGGTCACTTTTCATCAGAATGTGGAACTGTCTGTGGCATAAAAGTTTAATTTCTTTAAACTTCTGTTCTCATAAGAGCTCCAGTATTTTCCCCTGTTCTGAATGGAGATTGAATGTCTGAAAACATCCTGAAAGAGCAATAGCACTTGAGTTTTACTCGTATCTTAACTGGAGCTGTGAGGGGACCTCTTGACCATGTACTGGTGATGAAGCTTAAGGAATATCCTGGGTCTCAGTTTTTCTTCCCTCTGTACAAGCAAAGACATTTTGCAGAGTCACTCTGACAGGTTCATATGATAACAGAAATACTGAGGGCAGAATCTCTCTTTTCATTTTTTATTAGTTCTGCTCCCAGATCTCAGACATTCATATGGGACAAGACATCTTGGTTTACCTCCTTCTGGGTGGGGTGCTGTGATGTGGATAACATAGCAATGGTGTTTATGAGTAACATTGAGTAGAATTGTCTCAAAGACAAAGTTGTGTTAGTTTGGAATTGTTTATTCATCTAGAATATTATTTTTTTCTCTTCTGTTTTATGTTTTTCTCTTAACTTTTTTCTCTTAGGACATCTCTTCTACCCTTGTCTCTGAATCACAATTGTGAGCAAAATACAGTTATTTGGCAACAGCTGTGTGCATGAAGAACTTTGCTAAGGAGCTGCTCTGCCATTTTGCAAACATTTTCTGGTCTTTCTGTTGCAGTGACTCAGTAGGCACAAAATCACCCTGAGCACTACGATCTATTTAAGCTATACGGTTATTTTGCCACACTTGAAATAAGCATGCATAAATTGTTTAGAAATTTCTGTTAGCTATGTGTTTAAATAATTTTCTCCAATAACTCACTCGAATATTCACCCTGCAGATGTTAAAAATGTAGGTGTCAAAATCATCTGCTTTTGCTGCTCCATCCAATCTTATTATGGAAGTATTATTATGCCATGATAATTTACAAGCTACATAACTTAAGTGAGTATAACCCTTCCAACTATATATCTTTTACTTCTCGGGTTACTACAGAAATAACTTCTGGGGAAAAAAATGGTGAGCCCTAACAAAGAAAAAATGAAGTAGACATAAATACCAAAAAAATAATATGGTACTTGTACCTTTCAAACCAAAATCGACTGAAGACTCTTATGAAATGTACTCTGACAGATGCATATGTATTCATGGACAGCATAAGACTTCTGCAATATGCACTATTTGTTTATTATTCACATTTTAGATCTATATAGCATTAGAATTCACCTCAATCTGCTATCACACAAAGCTATTACTGAAACAAACAATCACTAGAGCCATTATTACATTTTCATATATCTGGCACAATGTTTGAAGAAGTACAGACATAGTATAATGCATTTTTCTAAGCTGTAATAGGATGAACATATTTCTTACCAGCTTTTCTCATTGGTATTTCACTGCCTGGGTATCCCAAAACCTCTACAGTGTCTCAGACAGATCCCAAGGCAATTATTTCTCTCATTTAAGCAAAATAAATTTAAGTTTTCATTCAACTTGCTAGCTACATGAAACTAGTTACGTACCCCTAGGTTTTTGGTTATAAATCTTCCAAGGGTCATGTCCTCAGTGTGAGCTAGCAGTTCTAGAGCCAAACTCAGAGCTCCTCAATAAATTTGAATTAATGTCTGAGTCTTTGTTGTTTCTGTAGTGTGCATTTGATAAAAACTAAGATAGTGCCCTACTGACAAGATTAAGGTTTCAGTTTCAAGACGAGACGTGGACTGTTTCTTCTTGTGACTCTGCTACATTAAGTCTGCAAGACTGGACAATCGTGCTTTGTACTGATGATATCCCTCACGTAACAGAGCGAAGAAAACTGGCCAGAATTGTATTCATGCTTTTCCAAATGTCATTAAATAGAAATCATATTTACATGAGAATAAGACATGACAAAGGGTGGAAAAAGCGGCAGATTAACAAACCAAAATAAATACCTGCTTTCATGAAGGTGCAATGGGAGTTTGGGACTCTTAAGTAATTTCAAAATGCAGAATTTAGCAGAATTCAAGAAATGAATTAAGCATAAAAATGGATTTCAAGTACAGGGTTATTATAATGCCCATAAAGAACAGAGCATTCATTCTTTGGAAAGAATATCAAATCGTTGTGCTTCCGTATTCTGGACTGTCTTAACAGTTTGGGTGAAAATCATGTCCTTTTTCTTTACCTGTCAAAATGCTAGGTGTTTAATCTAAGCTAATCTTTAAACATTCTCTGTAGTATCAGGGGAGAAGGAAAGACAAGAAGCTGTTTCTTTGACATTTTAAGGCTCTGGTTCTGCAATGAGCTCTGTTTTTATCTGCACCAGACCAATACTTCATCAGGTGCAGACAGCAGGAGCTCCACTGATCATGCAGAGCTTAGATAACTAATGCCATCAGTGGGAGAGGATGGCTGTGCTCAGTACTGCGGGCCAGGGCAGGTACAGAATCAAACCACACAAAGCTCCTGTAGGACTGGGACATGAATATGATCTATGCTGATTACTTTTCTAATATCATCTGTGTCTAGACAGATGAGTATGCTCTTGTTAGCTGATGAGTTGTGTTAATGGCAGTGGTAGGAATGTGTCTTCAGACAACCATTTACTTCCTCTGAGAACTGCATTTATGATGTTCCATGAAGACCGTACACAATTCAATAGATGCTGAAAAGCCTCTGAATGTTCCTCATAGTCTCGATGTTTTATTTTAAATAGCATGTCATTTACAAGAATCCCAAAGACAGATAGCTTTCCCTGCTAGCTTGCAGTCACTCTGCAATTATATGGAACAGACGTTGAAATGATGATGGTGGCATCTCACTGCTACATTTTGCTGCTGCTATGATCTAATGTATTTCAGCAACAAGCAATTCCCCCTACATTTGTATTCATCAGATGTAGACATTAACACACTGTCACTTCTATCAGCTATACTCATTTTTTTTCAAACGTGAAAAATGTTTTTTTAATCCAGAAAAAGTGCCACTATATTGCTGTAACTGGAAAGGTGGAGGTTACCCTTTGCAAAGGTAGAATGATGCTTTCCCATTTAAAATCTTACCCTGAGTGTTAAGATATTTATACAGACATTTATGCAGCCAAGGGTGCCGGGCCAAGTTTCGCAGGCAGTATGCTTAGCCTGTGTTGTTCTCTGTAAGCATCTGCTTTTGACAAAAACGTGCAGCTGAGATGCACACTGACATTTGTTTAGTTTATTGATGATGGCTTAAAAACACCTGTTGAGGTTCTGGCCATCTTTGATGAGATTGAAAAAGGAATGAAAAAAAATATACATATATACCAGATTTGATTCACAGATAGCATCCCATGAGTGCTACTGGAAGTAATCTCTGGGAGGATGCAGTATTCCCTAAATACGCTGCATCTCCCTGTGGGACATGTGCTTGTTTATTTCACAGTGATATCACTTATCCTTAGAGAAGTTCACAGTTCACAGCACATTCTGTATCTCCTTTTTTAATCTCTATAGAAGTCTGTCAGGCTGGTTATTATAATGGAACAAAACACGGAGTTCTAGAAAACAAAGAAATGGTGTTTGCTTGGTTTTCATCCCTGGGGTTGTAAATCAAGAGGACAAAGAAATATTGAAAAAGCATGACACTAAAAGCATAAGTAAAGAACAGAACAGAGAATTTTCTAGGGGTGATTTGGATATTAATACACATGGAGAGACCTGAAAAAAACAGGGGCAGTTTGCTCTACCTATCTATACATTTATCCCTATATATCAGGTTTGCAAACATTGATGGCTTCATATTGCATAGAAAGTTCTTTTCACACTTCCTTCTGGTTGAAGATTTCATTTCTTGTACATCTCTAAAAATATACAGAATGATTAAAAAAAAATCTGGATGCAGCAATTTACCACCATGCTGGGACTTCCTCTGCATATGCTCAGTGTTTTAAAACTGCATCAGCAATGGAAAACTGCACACGCAGCGTTTATTACTGGCCTGCACTAACTCCTCAGTCAGCAGGCAAAACTTACCACCAGATTTTTTTCCCTCTTTTAGTTTCTACCAAGCCTGCACCTTTGTGCACTCTACACAGCTGAACAGTCTTCAAGATCAAAGCCTCATGACTGAGCACAATCTTGTTCCTGGCATGTCATGCCAGGCCCTTTTCTGTGTAAGTGCTTTGATGCAGCAGCAGCAGTCAGGAAAAATAACAAACCAAGAACAAACGGAGAGAGGAAGGAGGCAATGCAATGCTTTCTCATGTCTCTAGGCTTCTGCATTAAAGATAATACGAGCAACCCTCCCTGGTCTGGCTGAGTTTATCTTCATTATCTTTGTTTTCTTTAGTTGCTGTTTCTATCAGTCTTGCCTTGAGACCTCATTCTCATGTTTCTTTTAAATACCAGTGGAAAGAACAAGACTATTTCCAGCCATCCGCTGTGTAGGAAGGACAGCACGCTCATCAATTCACCCAAACTTGCACCTGGCCATCAGCAAATGGAAATGTTCTGCATTATATTATGCAAAATCACCAGCTTGGGAGGTCTGCAAGAACGATGTTTCCCTTCTGTGAAGTTCTTCTTTGCCTAGGAGTTACTATCCTCAGTGATGGATGCTCAGATCTGAGACTCCTGGGGACCCTTGCCATGCTCTGCTCTGCCAGAGGCGGCCATGACACGGGACCAAGAGTGGGAATCACTGGTGAGGCAACTCCGAAGGAACTCAAGGACTTTTGAAAAAGTGGGTAGGCTGGTTTCCAAGGTGAAAGCTATTGGGCACACATGAAAAAACAGAGACCTTAGTGAATACCCCAGAAATTCAGTAATGCCAAAAAGCATGGGGAAAAAAGTGGAGCCACCTTTGAAGTAAGAGGTGATACAAGAAAGTACAACAAGAATCATTTCTATTTTAGGTGCAGCTTGTGCAAGGAGCCCAACAAAAGCTTTCTCCTTTTTTTCTCCTGAAAAATGCTGTTGGTGCAGTAGGATTGCTAACACTTGGGCTAGTGGTTACGCCGAAATACCACATTCCCACAGACACTGTCTTTCAACCTCCAAAACGTGGCAGGCCTGTGGACTTGAAAGTCTCCTCTCCACAGAGAGGACAGAGATGAATGATGGCAAAGAGAGGCACGCTTTCCATTAGAGGCAGAGAACAGGCCTGAAGGTAAAACCTGGGAATCTGTTTGTGCAGCTGCAGCAACAGCAGCTGAGATGTGAGACAGTGCGGGAGGAGACATAATCGCCAGGTTTCACAGTAGTGCTGCAACTTCAGCTTGTGGGCCCTGCTGTGAGCCTGGGTGTTGTGAGGAGGCAGGCTTTAGCTGCAGACAGCTGAACCCCAGGAAATCGTACAAGAGCTCCACAGCCCGTGTCTTTGGCCTGTCAAGCACATTTTTCTATCCAAGTTCTGCAGGTGAATAGGCTCTGATATAAAAATGGAAGAATAATAGCTTGATATTGAGCAGATTTATGATCTCTTTGTGCCTTCAGCCTTTGCCTAGGGGAAAGTCCTGTTAAATTCATTAAAAAATTTGCATAAACTGAGATTTTAGGAATGAATAAGGATGAGGATTAATATCGCTTTTCTGTGTTTATTTATAGCAGCACTTTATATACTAGATGGGTTACAAACTCTTGAAGATAGTGAGGAGCTCGCTCTACAAAAACAAATACGGGATTGCACTTACAGGGCCATACAATAAGCAAAACACTACAAAACAGCTACTTCACTTCAAAGGTTTCTTCAGTACCTGCTTCTACTGGCCTGTCTGAACAGATCTACCAGCTGGTGACCAGTATGTAGAAAGCCAGTGAGGAAAACTGAGATTTTCTTGTTTAATTGGATTGATGCTTTCTTTACTTTATCATGAGTTACTCTAAATAGCTGATGTTGCCCAGTTTACCTAGGCTAACAGATGCCCTACTGTAAATGCATGTTTTTCTTATTGTTGGCTTCTTATCTCTTATTTCTTTAGGTTGTTTGCTATGATTACTTAAGATATCTGCTCCTAATTAGCAAATTAATGAGCAGATGTCATAAGGTGCCTATAGGCAAATTACTTACTTTTTTCTTTCTTTCTTTTTTTTTTTTTTTTCATGATCTAGAATCAGTATATGATTGGGAGAGTGGTTCTCTAGCATCGTTGCTTACTTCCATTTCCCAACCATCTTTAGTTTTATCAATAAAAATACCTTTGGTATCTCCTTTGCTAAACAAGCAGTAAAATCCTCCTCTGAATCACAGGTCATGTTACTGGGTGTGGGCAATGCCAAGCTTCTACTTTTGATTTCTTTCTATTAATACAACCGTTGTGCTGTCATATCAGCAGGAGTAAGTGTTGATAATAGGTAGAGGATTGGTTAAATTCCACGAGTGACTGTAATATTTGTGCTTTTAGAGGTGTTGCCTGTAGTAATTTCACTTAGATTTCCTAGCAGCTTTCCAGCTTCAATTATTGGCTGCTATCACTTGTGTAGGAAGGCTGGAATTCACTCAAATAGTATGAAGGGGATCCAAGTACCCCCTGTCTATTATTTTCTCAGTTAAAGTTTTTTCACAGTTTGACATACCAGTTCTTCAAACACTGACCCAATAGGAGGACTTAATACCTGCATCAGCATTTAGAAAAAAAAAAAAAACAAGCAAAATAATAATAATAATAAATCACAATGTGTTGTCATTAGAAGATCTAAACCAGAAAGCTACAACACATTATATTCTCTATAAGCAGTCTGCATCAGGTGATTTTTAAATACTGTATTTTCACTGTTCATTATTAGTAGATCATTAGAAAAGGCTGGCATCCTTCAGGAGATTGCATTAACCATTTCCTAGACGAGCACATGCTTCTGATTGGAAGCCGTGCTAATGAATTGATTAAAGCCAATCAAATCAGCCCATTTCAAACTTTACCAGACTTCTAAACGGTGATCTGAATAGCACCCACTGAACATGGATCATCTTCATCCTCTGCCATGAAAAGTCAGGGGAGTTTTCCCTCCTGCCTTTCATGGAAGCAGGCTGGAACATGTTATTCCGCTCGCAGTGAAGTCAGCATCAATGCTGGCAGACTCTGCATTCATTGCAAGAACATAATTGTCAACAGTTTAACATCTAAGAAAGCTGAACAGGAAACACCATGTTCTTCCCTGCTATAAATAATAATAAAAAGCAATAGAAAAATATTCTTATGTTAACGTATTTTAATTCAGGACAAACACAAATGTATTTTGGCTAAAGATTATAAATGTGTAGAATAAGCACTTTTTAAATGGTCTACACATTTGTGCAGTATATATACACATTATTTTATTAACTTGGATCAGGTGTAGCTTGTTATATACACGTGAAATGATTTGTGAACCAAAAACAAGACTGTTTTCCTAGAGACAGCACTCTTAGATACCACCAAATAGGTAAGCCTTACATTTATTATTATTATTATTATAAAAATAATAATAGTGTTTATACAAATATTTATATTCTGGTGTAAACTCATCCTTTAAAATAAGAATGAATACATGTTTAATGAAAGAATGTATATAATAACGTAGAGCCAGAGAGACTTTTCTTAATTTCCTTAAAACTATCTCCTAGATTAAAGCTTGCCTTTTGGTTAAGGGCAAAGATGAAGAAGGTAAAGCCAAAACTCTAATCCACATTGCCTCTCAGAACAATCCTTTACATGCCCATTTTTCTTTTTCTGTTCTCCTTCTGTTTACACCAGACAAGGGAAAGAATAATGAGAAGTATTAGGCATTTTCCCCATGAGGGAATGAATGTCGCCATAAAACTCAGCAGGGTGTCTGGGAATTCTGTTTTTCTGGAATTCCAGAAGTTTGGAAATGTAGTTCAGAAATTATCAGAATTCAATAAAGAACAAAAGTGATGAGCAGCAAGTGCAATCCATAAAAAATGTCCATTTCCTTAATGAATTGTTTCAGTCTCCCTATCAGCGAAGGAATGCGTTAACTGCACAGGCTGTAATAGAAACAAGAGAAACTTCTTTTTTTAGTGGTGCGCACAGCTGCCAAACGTTTTATCGCTTCACAGACATTCCCCACGAGTTGTGTATATCCTGCGTGCTTGGGCTTTCTTATCGCTGAACATCGCAGTCTGTATCGCACTACATACTGCTCAGCTGCTTCCCTTTCGTAGGGGCTCATATATCGCGTGCTTTGCCTTGTGCAAGGATGAGGTTACCAGTCTTTTAGTTGCTGCCTGATTTGCTCCTACTTCTCCTAACTTCTCGGTATGGTCGGTCGCATTTGTTCTTAGTTGCATCCTAGTTAGCATCCTAGTTGCACTTACCCTGTTTAGCTGGGTCAAGCACGTGATCCCCCTGACTGTACATCTTTTCTCAGTGCTCTCTGTGAAAGCCAAACACTACCAGAAAAGGATCCCTGTTCCCCTTCTTCAGTTATACTACCCCATTTCTTCTGTCTTATCCCTTTCCAAAGCTGTATATTCTTAATTTTTCTGGAATGTTTTTTCTGTGTGCATTTGGACTTTGGTCACTCTGCTTCCTCAGGCATTGTTCTCTCTCTTGGCTTCATCTTCCATCTTCCCCTTATGTTCCTGAGACACCCTAAATAATTCAAAGTACACTTTATTAAACCCACTGCTGTATGCTGTGACTATAATGAAATATGAGCATATAAGACATATTCCCTCTGTGCATGTTTTATATGCACATATGCAAAGGTAGAGTATTGCTCTTCCCTCTTAAACATTGGCAAGGAACAGTGAGCTGGGCAAATGGTGGTAAAGGTTCTCTGGAAAAGTGACTTGGACTTGGTCCTGAGGTTTTCATTTTCTCTAGGGATTTATATACTGCACTGCAGTTACGTTGCCACCTAACATAATCTTTTGCACCACAGCTGAAGGAGAACGTTCCAAGGCAGAATCGAAGTTTCTCCTTCATGCAGACTTATGTTGTTCTATCTATTGACGTGCATCTGAGAGATGACCCAGGGTATAAAATGAAGTGTGAGCAGAGGCCCATCTTCCTTCAGTGTTACAAAAAGCTTGTTTTTTTCAGGACTAGAAGTCCATCTCTGGGCATACATTGCCTAGAGCTTTACTTCACTGGTGCACTTTGTTTTGCTTTATATTCTTACAATCTTTCAGGCTTTCCTGGAAATAGTGCCTGGAGACCTTTCCCTTCTGGACACTGCTCCTACCCTCCCCCACAGCATCAGCACGTCAACCCTGCCAGCTCCAGCTTTAAGAATGCAATGTTCTTGGGAGTCGACAGGAACGTAATTTGCAGTGGCATTTCATTGACATACCCTGCACCCCAAGGGTCAGGGTAGCAGCCTGCAACAATGTGGCCTACAGAAAAGCCAGTAAGTTGCTTTGCAAAATCAGTAGCGCGAAAAGCCAGTCGCTCTCCTCCCTCTTGCTTCTGCTCTGTCTCCAAAACGTGGAGCTCCCATCTGTCAGTGTTTCTCTGGGGCACCTTGTTTCTCCATGTAATCTTTCCCACTGTTTTCTTTGGCAACACTCACCAGAGGTCTCTTACACCATTAGGACAACTTGAGGTGGACAAGATCTCCCTTATTTTATTCACACTCGTCATCCTTTGAAGAAATCTCTGGGTATCTCTTTTCATAAAGGAAAACTTCTTGAGCAAGCAGCAGGTAGCTGTCATGTACATGCCTTGCCTGGAGGTTAGAGAATTAGCTCAGTAAAGCCTGAGATGTGAAATTCAATACAATTTGACTGCCTAAACCCATTCTGTTTCTTATAAAATCCTAACCTTCACTTTTAAAATCCTAACCTTCACTTGTGACATATTTTAATTTTTTTATGCTAGTTAATCACCTGTAGAAGGGTCTTTAAAAGATGTTATTGTGGGAAACCTAAGAGGCCCTGTCTATAGGCCTGGGATTAGGGTTGTGGCATAGTGAGCCTTTTAAACCCTCTCACCCATCCTGGTCACCTTTTGAAAAACACAGCCTGACCAACACATGGTTAAAAGAGACACCCGAACCCAGGGACCAGCTTCTGTTTCCAAATCTTCAGGGCATGCTGTAATGACTGCAGCTACATCAGAGTTGTCATGGGTGCTTGAAATCTCAGTCCTTGCTTTGTGCTGAAGAGCAGTATGGGTTTATTGAGTTAGTGCTCCTAGCCCCTTTCAGCGCAAAGTCAAACAGATTAGTTTAGACCGTACCTGTAATGGCTTAGGTTGGTTGTGCAATATAGTGATGGTTTTCATGCTTTCATATTCTGCTTCTCATCACATTGAAGCAGCAGGAATTTACTGCTGGGAGCAGCTGTGACATATTTATTTCTTAAACTACTACAGCTGTTTCCCAAGCAAACTGAGGAGCTTGGCACTGACACCCCTGTACTTTTCCACTCACACAGCCTTTGAAGAGGAAGGTCAGACTCTGTTAATAAGCCTCTAGACCTCTGAGGGCTGAGGGACTTCCTTGCCCATTAGAGAAAAGGCATCCTGGCCTGAGCAAATGGGCTTGCTGTGTGGATGAACAACAGGTGTAGTGTTAGGCTCTGGTCTCAGTCCCAGGTCTTAAATACCAACACGCAATCCAGAATCACTTCTGTCTTAAGTCACTTGACATTAACTCTTCTTGCCCTATCACTATGACAAAGACTGAACAGCTTTTAGTGGTAAAGCCAGCTCTGGAAAATGAGCACAGACTGTGCAAGTACCAGGAAAATTATGGAGCTTGCCCCTAGCGCAATTGCAGCCATCACCATAGCAGAAAGATTGCTGTTGTAGCCTTGCAGAGGCAATGCAGCAGTCATGAGCAGGTTTATGTCTCTAGGATTCAAGTTTTACTCCTAAAATCTGTACTCAGCATAGATTGTACAGATTTTGCTGCTCTGGGTTGCCTGTAGCTCCCTGGGAACTTCCCAGGAAAGCAGAGGGCAATGGGGCAATGTGGTTACAGCCAGGCAGGACACTGGTAATGTTGGCACAACAGCTCTGTATGTACTATAGAGAAATATTCTGCCTTTTCATCTGAATGATTGATTCTCTCTGTCACCCTTTCTAACCCAAGAGAGGCAAAACAATCCAGAAGAGAGACTGAATTGCTGAGCATTTGTTGAAAATAAGAGTGAAGCTAATAATTACTTCAAACTCAGCTTAGGAGTAAATAGCAGTAATCAAATGAGATGGGGATAGAATAGAGCCCTGTGCCTATAAAGGGACAATGTGAAAAGAATAACAGGGGCTTTATACCATCATCATAATCAAATTGAATGAGTGCACATTAGCCATCACATTGATGTTAATAAGAAGTGAAATCTTTATTTTTTTTTTTCTTTTCTGAATGTAGATTAACTAACGAGTAAATCCCATGCATTAGTAATAGTGGAAATACTTTGTTTAAGCCAAAGAAATCAGAAACCGTAGCTCTCTACCACCCATCCTCACGAAGAAACTCAGCAGCAAAGGCTTTTCAGCCAGCGTGGAGCAAGGCTGCACGCAGGGCAGATCTCAGCATCGTCCAGCCCTCCAGCAGCATTTGCAGGCTGACGCAGCAGCCAGCTGCCCATCCAGCTCTCCCAAGGCTTGGCAAGGCCGCCAGGGTCACCACAATGTGAAACCCCAGCAAGTTGTTCTGCACAGTCGCTTGGGAGGTGCGGGTTACAGTAGCGGGGAAGGCAGAGCTCTGCGAGAGGAGCTACAAGTATTTGAGCCCACAGGGGTGTAAATCTCTCTCTCTCTCCAGTCAGTGGCTGCTCTAACTGCTTTGGGACAGCAGCCAGCTGGATATTGCATAGCTGTACTCCTGTCAGGGCCTGGGTGCTAGGCCTCTTTC
The DNA here is from genome assembly GCF_011077185.1 of Oxyura jamaicensis. NCBI lineage: Eukaryota > Metazoa > Chordata > Aves > Anseriformes > Anatidae > Oxyura > Oxyura jamaicensis. Next base: position 11,205,623 of record NC_048897.1, on the reverse strand, counting down.
CAAAGCCTGGCAATTAAACCAGGAAAACATTCAGCTGGGGGATAATTTAAAACTTTAACTGCGGTGCTAACTAGAACAGGAAATGCCATCGTTTAACAGGACTGGCAATGGCCGGTCGCTGCTGCTCGCCCTACAACGAAGGGAGAAGCGTGGAACAAAGTGTAACGCTGGGCATAAATCTCTGCCCCCGTGAAACAAGATGCACTCTTGTAGATATTTTACTGGGTAATTTCAGCCTAATTGTAAAGAAAGAGAAACAAAGAGGGCTCTCCACCATTCCCCCGGACAAGTGGTCGCCCATCTGATGAGCGCTTGAGGGGGCTCACCGAGCTCTCGTGCAGGGTGCTGCCAGGCAGCAGCTGGAAGAGGATTGCCACCCGCTAGTTATCTGACAGGAGGCACACTGCTCCGGGCAAGGACAAGGGGAGAGGAGGTGTTTGGAGAAGAATCTCTGTCACGACATGTCAGCCCGAAGGAGCAGCAGGGAAGGGCTGTGCTCACTGAAGTGAACGCACCAACTGCCCATGGCTGTCGCTCATTTTTGACAGGGTTTCAACGCAATGTTTTAGCATGCTTGTAAACGTCAGACTCTAGGTGAATCTGTTCATTTCTGGTGGATTCTTCTGGCTTGTGAAGAAGCATGGAGTGATTGTCAAGTGTCTGTATGCGTGTAGTCCAAGAAAGACCTGTTGAACTTTGCTTTGAACACTGTTCTGCTATGAAGCAGTACTGGTATCCCTACTGGAGCAAAGGCTGCAGGCCAGGTCTTCCCTGGGTGTATTCTTACTGAGAATATTATATTGTTCTTTAAGCTCTTTGCTCTAATGAATATTTAATTGTTTTATCCAGACTGTTTCATTCAATCTCCTCTAGCAGCAGGAAGTGGCAGTGCTAAATGGCCAGGGAAGGCTTTGAGGAGGAAGGAGGTAGCGTAGGTAGCAGCCGTGCAAAAACATAGCTGGAAGCTACTCCTGCTTTCTCAGAATATTTTTTTTCTTTTCCCCTCTGCTTTCTGTTCCCTCCTCAATCTACAGTTTCAGCAGAGCTTGACATGTATAGTGTGTGGTGGAAGAGGGAAAAGCAAGGGAGAGCTCTTGCCCTTGCCCTTGTTGCTCTGAATTACTAACTGCTCACTGAAGCTCAGCCAGGTTTGGAGTGCTGGGGGCCTGCCACACCGAGTGGTTTTATGCCTGGTTTTGCAAGACAGGAGTGATGTGACATGGGCATTTCTGTCTAGAAGAGGATGTAACTCTGAATGTTTATGGCAGTCTAGAAGGCAGCAGCACAGTCCATGAGCACTCAGGCTCCACCCTTTGTGCTTGTATTTCTTGCTGGGAAGGCTAGGCTGTTCCCTGGTCTGTCAACCAGTGTCTGTGAATGCCATTCTGAAGCATCTATTTCTCTCTGTGAAACATATGAAACTGTGGGCTCAGGACCAGGACTCACTAGGCAGCCAGATGTCTAAAAGTTATGCCTTACAAGGTTGAACCTAATTTGCCTTTAGGAATTAAACCCTTAGGTATTTCTTGTATACAGTACTGTTTACAACCCAGCAAGTACGATTAACTCATGTCTCAGTATCTATAGATAAATAATGCTTTTCATTTGCTTAAATCCCTCTACAAGGGCTCGCCTGTTTGAGAATTCATCAGTAAGGCTGGCAGGATGACTGCTGTATGTTTCTAATCCTTTAACCATTTGTTTACAAACAACAGTTGGGTGTTTGTGCTGTACAAATTGGTCAATAATAGGAGAAGTTAACAAAAGGCACATAGAAGAGGATTCAGACTTGACTGTTTATTTTTCAGTTTCTAAGAAAATGAACAATAATTCTTGTTTTTCAGGAATTTATGTGCCTTAGTATTTGTTGCCAATTCCTTAGCATTCCTTTTTGAGAGACTTGCAGTGGGTGCTGTCAGATTCTGAGTCGGAGAGATTGGGGTGAGACGAAAACATCTGTTCCATACTTGGGGATATCTTGAGTGGAAAAATCTCACAAAGTTGATTTAACATTACTAACATGATTTTAGTCTTAAAGCAGTCTGTATAGGTAGTTCTCATTTGTGCACTCTCACTCCCACACCTCAGAGAGCAGGCCAGGTTCAGCCTAACTGCATTTTGCAAGGCGACTCGCAGCACAGATTTGTGCACCTTCTGTCACACAGCACATACCTGTATATCTATATAAAGTCATGACCCCAGCCATTTAACACGGATATTGGACTGCACTGTTTGATATCAGCAGTGTATTTAAACTGCAGTTAAAGTAGATTAAATCATCATTCATATACGCACTTTTCTGTCACATCTTAGTGGTAACTATCAATTTAGTAAAATTTGGTTAAATGCACATAAAAATCATCTTATCCTGAAGCAAAATAACAGTGGAAACCATTGATTTTCAAAAATAGCTTGATTTTGTTTGATAGCTATTTGGAGTATCAAGTTTTAATAGATATGAGCATTGTCTCTGTGGGTAGATGCCTGAGAGCATGTTCAAAGGTACACATTTAAAAAACAAAATAAAACACAAAACCCCACAGTAGTACCTTGAATTTAATAGCCTATAATATTCTTTACTGAGGCTCTGTAAATGCAATAACTGTTGCTACATGCTTTTTGGTTATTTTTCTAGAACATTGTGGTGTTTTTATAAGATTGTTTAGACAGATGTTCTTCCTTTTTTGTACAAGAACTATTTGCTCTTTTGAGGCTCAGAGATATTCCTTCTGATGTTGAATTGACATCTGGTCTCTGTGGCAGGATGTTTGCAGGTAGAATTGCCGTGGAAATGCAGCCGTTGGATTATTTAAGCACACGAAGTTTTAGAATTGTGACAGACAATACATTTATTAAAACACAAAGCCTGACCTGTATTAAATGTACCTCCTAATGAGTGTGAGAATTTCGGGAATTTTAAGATCAGGTTTTGTCTTAGATGTTCCTGATGCATCTTGAAAGCACAAGGACAGATTAATCTGATTATGAATATGACAGTTCTTGAGAATCTGAATGCCTATACAACGATTTTCCTCTGAGAGGCTCAAGTCACAGAATAATTGGAGAGTCCCTGAACCAGAGGGAGCAGTATTAGATACCGATACTTACAGATGCCTGGTCGTGAGACTGCTCTCTCACGGCTGGTCAGTCCGTTTGCAGGGATGGATGAGCATGGGAGAGGTCACAGCAGTGCTTGTCCTCACTGCCCTGTTCCACTGGGATGTCGCAGCAGGATAAAGGGACGGACTTTCATCGCTTCAAAGAACACTTTTGTATTCAAATCAGTCAGCATCAACAAATACCGAGCTGATTATCTGTGGTATCCACCGACCATTAATTACACTGCTTTCACCCTTTCTTCTTCAGATATTCAAAGTTTTACACTACAACCTGCATCTTTCCAAAATGCAGAGTTCCCATTCTTCTGTCCAGAATACCCACAAGAATATCCATTCTGGTGGTGTCAGGCTCACTGTGCACACAATTTGTGTCAGACTGAGTAAGTTCAGTTTTCATCCACTCGAACCAGAATACCAGCCACCCAGGAAGATAGCCAAAGCCCTCCTCTTACATCCAGGATGACTGGACAGACATGTCCAGAGTAACTTGGACACACAGCAGCCAGACAAAGATCATTCTGTGAAAGAAGCAACGTGGCTTCCTTGAGCTGTTCAAACCTCTTTACAAGGACTGCCTGCAGTCAGAGTAGAGAACTTATGCTGTGCTTTTCTGTAAAGACTGGTGCTATTATTGTTTCACAGCAAATAAGGCTACTGCCTCTCCTGTATCCCGCATTCCAGCAGAAGAGGAGATCCCTTTAGCTGGCATGGGAGGGCTTGCTTCTCTGTGGTCTCAGCCCCTTGCATACTACAGTCCACTTCCGCCTAGACCAGGTGCAAAGCAGCCTCAGTCCCCTCAGATGGCTGTTTGCATAAGGTATGAAGTCTCTTACAATCATTCGTCTTTCCTTTTGGTTATGAGTTCCTATTCAAGTTTTGTCAATTTAGGAGCAAATGAACCTTTGCTGCCAGTACAAGAGGACAAAGGAAATGCAGTGTTGAATTACCCAATGTGTAATGGCAAATGCTGTCAGAAAAATCAGGTGCGTGTCTGTTGTAACCTAAGAATCTGCCTAGGTCTGGTGCAAGAACAGGATGTTTGATAAGCAGCTCTGTGTTTACAGATTTCCTGACTGAGCAAAATTAAACCCTTTACCTGTGTGCACTGCTGGGTTTGTCTTTGACAGGATAGTTCCCTGCAGAATTCCTGTTCTTACTGGGTTTACTGGTGTTTGTGATTCTCTGTTTGAACGTATAACTGGGTAGCAGGCTGTCTTCCTATTTCAAAATGCTGAATGCTAATAGAAGATGAGTCTACTCATTAATGAGTTTTGTATTCACTGGATAGTTTTCACTGTGGAACCTCATTATTTCAAGCCATATAGTTGTCCTCTAATAGGAATTATTATACTGAATTCTATTTCTTTCATGTGGTTTTCCATAGGTGCGCCATTTTAAGGCACTATTTTGGGTATGAAACAATTCAAATTGAAAGAGTGCTATTTAAATTCAGTGCTTCTTAAGGACAGAGAATTCCTTTGCAAATCATTCCTAGTCAATCAGCTAAAAGCCTCATTTTTTTTTCTAATTTAATGGTGGCTCCAAAGAGTTAAATACATTCCTCTGGAGCAATGCCACTGAGACAAATTAGATATTCCAAGCAGAAGCAGGTTCATTGTGTAGTTTGCACATGTGAGACAGTATTATTCATGGTGATTTTATCAAGAAAAGATACTGAACTTCTCAGAAAATAGTATGTATTGGGCTAAGTCGTGCAATTCTCATTCATGCTTGTGAACATTTGCACAAATAGACCCATTGACTTTCCAATGAAAGTGTTTCATTATGATCATTCCTATTACAGTGATCATTATGTGATTTGAAATAATAAAGCACCACAGCCTCATTGACTTGGTGACACTACTTGGTCCACCAGCATGAGTAAGGGCTGTGCAATGTAGTTAAGAAGATCTTAATAACAAAACCTCTGTTACCAAGTTAAATATAAGCCCCACCACAGCCCTGCCATGGAATAGTCACAAAACTGAGCGGGTGCACTACTACTCCCCCACACTTGTCCCCTTCCAGTTTTTCTTTCGGAACAAAACCAGCTGTAACTAGAGGCTGAGTTTTGCAAACTGAAAAGAGCTTGTAGCAAAAAGAACAAAGGTGCTAGTGTGCAGAAGCCACCCTGCAAAGAATGTTGGCAGGGGACAAAGCCAGACCCTTCCACTACTGTAACCTTAGACTATCATTTGTTGATGTTGATGTATTCCTAATAAGTGAGGAAAAGAGAACACAAGAAAAGGGAGACGGAGAACTTAAGACCGTCTGGAGACTAAGCTTTTCATATTTTTATGGAGCCTGGCAAGGTAGAAAGAACTCTTTATTGAGTGATAATAGCATATGCTGCACTTACCCTTATGGGTAAGTAAGTGCCGTAATTCGCAGCCTTTTTGTTTTACAGAAGTGAAACCAGTAAAGCAAAAATGTTCTGTCAGTCACGTCCAAAGTGCAGACAGGTATGGAATCGTGGCTCCAGTTCCTGAGGGAGCTAGTGCTTCCTCACTGAGTGAGCTGTTTAGCTAACAGATGAAGTGGTGTGATCTGGAGCACAGCAGAGCATTACTTCAGTGTGAAAACACTATGGAGTTTGGGCCTTCCTTGCATGCTAGGAAGGAGTCTCAGTGAACAGAAAACACCATTTTAGTAGTAATGCTCCTGTCTTGGGAGGCAGAGCCTGATGGATGGATTAGTCTATGCTCTTGGGCTGAAGTGTCATTTTTTTTCTTTTTGCTATAGCAAAAGAAAAAAAATCTCTTACACATCCCCTAATGCATGAAGAAATCAAACAAGGATCCATAAGCAGTCATTTTGTACCTGAGGATCTCTAAGCATCTCAGAAGCATGCAGTGTCTTTACATCCATTTGGCAAACAAATCAAGACAGAGAGGAGTTGTGGCAAAGCCATGACCAGCACACCCGTTTGCTGTCTCGTTCTGTCTTCCACCAGAACAAAGCATTAAAAGGAGTTTTCTATGCCAGTTTTACAGTAGCCTTTGACTTTGAATGGATGAGGTGGAAATCACAGCTGCAGTGAAGTCAACAGTAATCTTGTCCCTCGCTGCAGTGTCCCAGTTAAGTAGCAGATATTGTAAAAATATTGCACAGCCATCAACTCTGTATGAATTATCAGCAGCTGTCAGTTTTTTATGCTGAAAGATAAAGGCCAATAAAAGCCATGGTATCTTTTTAAGTTATAATGCTATAAGGATGAAAAATGCAGTCCATTCCAAGGGTTAAACCCAAGCTTCTTCTCTAAAGTTTCTATGGCAACTAGATGCAATCTATAGTGATATTGTAGTTAATGAAATGTTTCTTCCAGACCAACAGGGCAACATGTAGCATTCGGTAATGAGGGATGTCTTTGGGGAAAGAACAGTGGCATCAAAGCTGCCTTCTAGCAAACTATATTGCATGCTAAAAGCCTGGGGTAAAGTGTGTCCTGACATCCAAATTCCCTTCTGTTTATTCATTGTGCTTCCTTCATGTCTGCTCTGATGAAAAGAAACTCTGGTAATAAGAACATTAACTGAGAAGGAAGAGAGTAAGGAAAGAAAAAATATACGATCACTTTCAGTAACGCTACTGAAACTCAGTCTATCATTTTTAATTGTCATAATCTTTTTGTGAAGAAGCTTGTAGATATTTTTGCTTGAAAGATTTAATTTCCCTTATAAATGGAATAGCTGAATGTGGACGTTTTATGTCAACATCATGTATCATATCTGTATGTATGTGTATGAAATATATTGATATAGATTAAGTCTCTCTGCTCATCTTGACATCTCAGAAGCTGCACGCTTTGCTAGACTCAATGCAAAACCCAAAACGCACCTTTTCAGCCTAGATTCATCCCATCAGATAAAAGACAAAGATAAAGATTTAAAAGTCTGTACAGGTGTATCCGAGAGATGGAGGTAGCAATTCAGGCACAGCATTCTACACCTGAGTGGTGACACAACCTCCCCTGGTGCCCCCTGCTCCCTTATGGCAGGATCCTCTGCTGCCTGTTCCTTCCCTGTACGCTGGGGCAGAGCCCTTCCCCTGATGCACAGGCCAGGGGCAGCGCTTTGGAACTGTATGGCGGCTTTTTTCCGTGCATGAGGAGGTCTCTTGCTCTGGGGCAAGACTGCTTAGTCACCTTTCTGAAGCTGAAGACTTGCTCACAGACTTGCAACAAATCTCACAAATAAGTAAGTAAATATAACCACAGCTCTCTTACTTTAGGTGTCCAGGTTTAAGATGCCAGCCATTGAATTTCTATAAATCTTTTCCCCACACACAGTCCTTGAAGAACTGTATTAATAAGCAATCCATCCATGCCTAATGGATACGTCCCGTCTGTCTTCACTGTCACAGGAATGCCAGTGCATTTTCCTACCTGCTCTCACGGCATGAGAGGAAGTAGGAAAATATTCTCTCCCTGGTCAAAAAAGAACAGATGAGAGTTTTAATTTGCTGGGATGAAAAATTGTTGTTCTGTATGAATATGCTGTGTTTATGCTGGGAGAGATACACGCTGTACCTACTGTGCTGTAGTAGTACTGCTGTTGTAGCTATGACAGCCTAAGGACATAATAAATAAATAAATAAATAAAGCAAGCAAACTGGGCCTCCAGCACACAAATTCTACTTCAAGGCTTGGAAACTGGCTCAGATACTAAAATGCTGGTCTGCTTCTTCCAGTGCTGTCAACTGATCTAGTAAGAATAAGCATGCTTTTTCTTTCCACTCGCCTGGCCTTGCTTTCAGATGTGTGTGCAAAAAAGAGAACAAAACAGGTTACATGCAATAACAATTCTTGTCCTTGAAAATGAGATGGATGGATTATATTGGCTAAAGGGTTTCAGAAGTGTACTGAATAAAGACTTCAGAGCTTGGCCGTAGGGCTGTGAGGAGCAGGTTTGTGCTTGGTGCTCCCACCAAGAGGCAGACCTGAACCAGGCAGAGGGGCTGCAGATGCTGTGCCATGATTTCTTAGCCATGAGGTAGATGCTTCTGTTCTGTTTCTGCTAAAGCATTGCTGTACAATGAGAAGGTGGTGTCCTTTTAGCTGGAACTGTGAAGGATCTCCAGCTTTGTAGGGCTGTCTCCATCTGGTATTAGACACTTTCATTTAGGCATCTGCATCTGAGGATTTTTAGTAAATCTAGTTTTAAGTGTATAAAATGTAAAAGAAACCACCATGGCTGTATCCCTGTCTCTGTACCATTAAAATACAGTGGAAGATACTAAAAATATCTCTAGTGGAGTGCTGGATAAAAAGCAGTTGTTTCTTTAGACAAAATGAGCAATTTTTTAAAATTTAAAAAAACTTTTTTTTACATTCTCATTCTTGGAACAGCATTAACAGACTTAGGAAATAAAGAACCAGGTACCTTAAAATGTCCTTGTAAACTTTATACAGCCACTTAAAATGAAGCATGGTAGTAATTTATTTCCAAAAGGGTGAATTTAGTAAAAAAAAATAAAAATAAAATAATAGTAATAATTGTTATTTAGTGAGGATTTCCTTCTCCTTAGCCAGGTTATATTAAACTGTATAATGCTGTCTCTGCTAAGCCTCGTGCACTCTGTCTCTTCTGTTGCTCTGATGTTGTCCTCTCTCCACTGACTACCAAATACACTAATAATTAAAGCATTTATATCTGAAGCGGTGTTAAATCCAGAAACTTTATTTTGGTGCACAAGGATGATATTTGCCATTGTTTTAGCAGCTGCTTAAGAAAATGTTCACCAGCATTAAGCAAAAACAGTGTTTTCAGTTTTCTCTTTATTTTGGAAACTGTTTGGGTCACTATGATTAAAATGAAATGATGCAGGCAGTAGTTGATATGCCTGAGAACAGGATTTGTTGTTAAAAATGCTTTATATTAGTAATAGTAGTCTTCACTTGAGTTAGATGGTATGCTGATGGAAGAGTTGAACACATCTTCCCCAAGGCTGTTCTAAAACTGTATTTTTCCAGCCTTCAGTTGTGTCAAATACAACATTTCAATACAGATCTTTATCTACTGTTATTTGTTTGAGGTTCAGAATAGTATTTCTGCTTGAGATTTCACCTCTGTAAAACAAAACAGAACACTGAACACAGTCCATCAGGATCACAATGAAAACTTGTGTCATCAAAATCTCAATGTGCAATCCACAGGAAATCAGAGCCAGTAGAGCATTTTAGCAGGATAGTCAGTCATTTTGGTGTTAGGGTGCTGCATGTGTCAGCATGGCAGCTGTTGTCCCATGAAAAGATCACCATGCATAGAGCTGAGGCACAAATAAAGCTGACCTAGAACCATGCTTAGATTGCTGTGGCCAAAGAAATGAAGCTCTCCTTCATGAATAAGTCAACTTTGCCTTGAGTATGTTTTGTGGTAGTAGAGATTTCATGGAGACTTCGTTTGGCAATTAGCCCATAAATGTTTGCTTTTTCCAAACCAGTTTCAGAGTAATTACTGTATATGAGCAGTGATCAGTTATCAGGTGAATTATGTATTTCAACAACAGAGAAAATTTACTTTGAGATGGATTATGACTTGACTTTGCCGTGAAAAGTGTTAGGAAGCTGAAGATGCTGAATATGGGCATCCAGAACAGCTCAGACTATTGACTGAGGCTGGTGAGACCCTGTCCTCTCCTACCCTGCATGGGCCCTGGTGCTTCTGTGGCTGCATTAGTGAAATTTATTGTTTGCAGTGAAAAAGGACCTGGAAAACCATGGAATGAGAAGGCTTCTGCACCTTCGCATACTAGGTAGATCTACTTATGCAGACGTATGTGTGCAGCTTTTGCTTGCCTTGCTTACTTGGTACCTCCAAGGTCTCTTACAGTAACTTGGCTGGTGCAGAGCTACAAAAAATAGCCTTGTTGATTGGAGTTCAGTCCAATCCTCCTTGGTATTTGACACCGTACAGGTAGAAGATAGGCAATAGAAAATTCCTTGTTCAGTGTCTGCCCTTTCCTGTTCTTCACGAGGCATTTTAGTACGATGGCTAAAGAAAAGATACCTTACAGCACAAAGAGGCACAAAGCAGCACTCACACAATCCTTGCCCCTTCTATGCCATAGGAAAATTATTGCATACTGCCTGTAGTTTGTGATGTCCCATATTGTTAGTAGAAGTGACCTGTCCATGCTCTTTCATTATTAATGTTTTTCCTGACTGAGCTGAAAGATTTTGGACTTTGTGATTTTTTTCAGCACATCATTCTCATCTCAGTGAATCAAGCACTATAATACTGTTAAAAATCGTCATTTATCAAATGGGCACAGGAGCGAATTCAGATCTAGTGTAAATGGATACAGAAAGATTACTGTAAAGATTTTCTGGGTCACTCTGCTTGTCTTTTGGCAGTATAAAGCTTCTTGTGAACTGAGCCAATTGTGGCTGACATTGCAGCTCTAGCAACATGAGATATTAGTGTATATTGTTTTACCCCTGCACTTACAAACTCAGCGTACAGCAGCTTTGATGAATATGATTGCAGAAATACTGAGATGCCTGTAAGAGCACTGTAAGCACTATGATGGGGAAGGATTTTCTTCAAAATACTGTAGATGAAGTGTATATACAGGGAACTAAGTTTGGGTCCTGAGCTTTACTGCTGGTTCACTAAGCCAGAAGAGTTTGTGTGAGTTTTACATAGTGGACATGCTTGTATTTAAAAAAGGACACTGAGATATGTCTTGGAGGCAGAAGAATAGGGCAATGAAAACCAAATATAACGATGCTTCTCAGACACAGCGAGTCCTGTCATTATAGAAAGCCAGTTGAGGAAGGAGGCAAAGATGATTAAAATGAATAAATTGCAGCCAGGGAGCAGGCCCTCTTTCCTCCTTACATGCACCTCAGTCATTGTAGGTATGAAGGTCAAGTATGAAGGTTCAGTATTCCTCTGCCTGTACTCAGTGCTGTAGCTAACAGTTTTTTTTACATGAGGAATTCTTTACTTCCCCAAATAAATAAAACTGTATTAGCTTTGTCTGTCAAAAAGAACATGAACAGATTTGTGCAGATCTTGACCTTACAGGAAGCTGTAAAGATTTTTATTTTATTTTTTATCTGTCATACTCACTGAGTAAAAGATTTAATAAAATGAATTTAGATAGTGCCAGTTCCCATAATTTACGGATCCAATTCATTATCACTGCTACAAAACTACAGGTTTTCTATAATCCTTCCCCTGGAAAGACCACAGTGTGATGGCCCTCCTGGCAGTGAAGGAGAAACCTCATCTTGTCTTCCAGGGTCGTTATCTTATATTATTAGCTCCTTTCTTGTTGAACTGTAGGGTTTTTTGGTTTGTTTGTATTCTCATCCTATTCCAAAGCAGGCATTGCACCAAGGCTGGCCCAAATGGGCCAGTAATTAACTGCATATATAGTGGCTATCCTAGTCATCAGATAGAAGACCTCCAGCAGGTCCGTGTGCTCTGACAGGCCTACCTCTCGCAAACCAGGCCTGGTGGTGCACCAGGCCGCGAGCTAGCACGTACTGTCACGGACTGAAACAAAACTCCATGAGAAGCTAGAGGCCTCGTACAACACCGTGCAGACACGCAGCTGCCTGAAAGGTAGGAGAGAGGTGACATGACAGGAACAAGTATATTGCTTCTGCTGTCTTCAACATGTGTTCGTAGTTTGAGTGTCACATTCCTTGCACCGCGTGGTGCCTGGGGCAGCACAAAGGGCTTTGCAGCCTCCCCTGAGGTGCAAATTCCCTGCATGGGAAGCAAGCTGAAGTGTTGTATACCCCTTCCCTGCCATCAGCAGGTGACACCAAACAGCTGAGACCCGAAGCAGGGGGTGGTAGGAACGTGGCTGTAGATGAGGTGCCCTTCCCTGATTATGCTGAAAGCCACCGCAGCCTCAGGGGTGCCACACACCCCGGATGGAGCACTGCCTGCAGTAACCATGGCATCCCTTGCTCGGCCCCAGGACTGGAACCAATTACTGTGGCCATCCTGTCATTTTACTGTGTGAAACTATACTACTCAGTGTGCATGGATACAAACTTTTTTTCTTGAATATTCTTCTGCCACCCGTAATGTCACTAGGTGACCTAATTCCTTCATTCACACACATTTATTTTTAGTGAATGTCAGATAAAATAAGAGCACCATTGTGCAGCAAAGAGCAAATCAACTGTATGAACTTCTCTCCTAGATGTGAACAGTCTGTGGGGAAGTTAATGTCATTTTTTAATTACAACATCACAATAATATTTGATTGTAATTTTTTTTTTGCATTTCAGATGCAAGTACTACCATCTACTCTTAAATGCATTAAATAAATACAAATAGATACAAAATTACATTTGAAATGTGTAATTTAAGTGTAAAACAGCTTAAAATGAAGCTGTTACTCACCTACAGAGGAGAAAAAAGGGATTAATTCATATAATTTGGCAGTTAATTGTCATAAGTGTTATTTAAAGAGTCTAATTATAATCATGCATATCTAAATAAATATCTGGAGCTAATTTAGCATTCATAAACTTCTTTATGCTAATACATTTATATATTCTAATATAATACATATATATTTTGTGTGCATATGAATATCTCTATATATAGCTATGTACTCACACCACATACGTGCAATGTCCATTAACAGAGTCATCTACTGTAGGTTTATTTCTATTGTAGATTGTTCTATAACAATAAGTCTTCTTTTCCTTCCTCTTTGTACATACCAGGCATGGTAGATATTAAACTTTTTCAGCCTTAAGTCCAAATGTGTCATTTAAAAAAAAAAAAATTCCTTTCAGTTTCTTTACATGTAAAACAAAAGCAATATATATATATATATATACACATGTGTACACACACATATTTATAATTACAGCATTCATAATGGTATGGTGAGGCTGAACACCTTTCTGGGTGCTGGGAAGAAGACTCCAGTAAAGTGAAAAGTGAAAGTTGGCCTCAAATATTTCCTGTATATAAACTTTTTGCTGGTAGAAATTAATCGATGTAAACAATGTTCAGTTTGAAAGGAATAGAAAGAAAAACATTTAACTAACAATAGCAATGGAATAGGAAGATAAATTACTTGAAATTGCATAATAGATAAGCTAGTGATTAAAATACATATTATTTTTCTATCAGGGGTCTGTTAGTTCTGAACAATATTTGCCATATTAGTTCCAGGTTTCCTACAAGTTCACGTCTGTGGCAATCACCATCTAACCAGTGATACACTGTGAAGATTTTCTAGACGTTAAATCCTAGGCTTGGATTTATGCCGAGAGCACCTGCTGTATTCCAGCAGAATAGTGTGGCTGAACCCCCGGCTCCCGTGAAGCTGCTTTCCCCAAAACCTTACAGAGTTTCCACCCAGGTCTGAACTCTGTGGCTTTGCTCTGTCGGTCTGGGCATAGCTTTTGCTGTCCAAATGACAACGCTTGATTTTCTTCATTGTGTTTGCCATGAATTTTCCATTGAGAGTAGATACGGAGATGCCAGGGAGAGCAGATTAGCTGTGTCAATGGAGAAATAGATGCAGTATAAATAGTGGGATCAAATTACAGATACCTTTCCTTTTGGGGGGGAATGATATTTTGTGCACTGGATTAGCAGCAGCAGAATATTCAGATTTACCTAATAGATTTCTGGGGCCCAGCTTTAAAAATTTTCTGTGCTAAACTTTGCATTGCTCATGAGGAAAACAATCAAAATCATGTCTGAAATGGAGCTATGTGAAAATAGTCTTAAGAGTACTCATTTCTTAATGCCCACTTGGACTCAATTAACTATAGCAACTTCTGCTTCATGTTACTTGCCATCTGCTGGTCCTCAATTAGACCATCCCCTGGGAACTGGGCTGCAAGGATCTGCCCTGGCTGGTGCCTGCTTATGGCCATGGTTGGTCCTCGAGACTCCTTTGAGAGTGCTCAATGCTGCAAGGTCTGCTCAGCTCAGCTCTTAGTGGCTCTCCAGAGGGACCAAGTGGATGGAGCTGGCTCAGAGAGGTTGGCAGAGAACTGTTTTCTCAGTGGAGGCAGCACCTGTGCCAGGCACCCCAGGGGTATGATGCAGCAGAGAGGGTGGGGGTCCATGCCCATACATCTGACGGGAGATGGGGCAGAACTGCATGCTCTGTCACACTTCACTGACTTGCCACTCCTAAGAGCTTTTATGTGCTATGTGTTAGAGCAGGTCCTTTATCAACCTAAACCACGGCTATTGTTTTTTAATAGCTTCATCTGCTGCTCAGCTGAGTGGAATTCGGATACAAAGAAGAATTGAATCCCTTTGCTTTATGAGGGGAAATTATTTTAAAATGCCTCTAAAAATATTGTAAGGAAATATTCCTTTGGAAAGCCTCTCAGAGCTTGTTCATTCTCAAGAAGTGCAGGTAGAGGGATACTTGAGGAAATGTTGCCATCTGGGGAGTGCTGTCCCTCTGGAATTTAGTTGGCCTGGTTCTTCAGATGTTTCCTTTCAAAACCAAACTAACGCTTCAGCAGCCCACAAGAGATTCCTCATGCTGGACTCATTGCTTAAGCAATAATTTAAAGCTAAAATAACCAGGCAAAGTTTAAAGTTATGTGTCTGAATTCTACGGAGAAGAATGACATTTTTTTTCTGCTCTGAACAGCGGTGCAGTTTATTATTGCCAGCGGTCAGTATGATTACGATAACATGAAAATGCTTGTAGGAAGTAACTGAGGAAGTGGCCATTTATGCTGTTGCTGTCCAAAAGTCTAGAGCATATGGTTATTTATTTATACACTGCAACCATTATTTTGTAAACATGCAGTACATTCTTGGAGAGAAACAAACCAGTATCTCTCAGCAGGGAAGAGGGAACCCACTTCTCTGTCCCACCCAGCAAACGTGGCCAGCCATTGTTCTGGGCTGTGCTCTCTGTTATCACGCAGGGGATCTCAGCCTGTGCTAAACACGGCCTCTGGAAGCCACATTCCTGTGTCAGATGGCATCGTCTGTGCTCAGATGAGAAAACTGAACTGAAGCAGGTGAAGTGTCCCGTTTTCAAGCCAGTGTCCATCTTAAATAACAAGTGTGAGAAATCAAGTGGACAAAATGGTACTAAAGTGGAATTGTTATTAAAAGGGTACAAATTCCATCAAGCATCAACAGCTCTGAGTTCAGTAAATAGAAAGGTCATCTTTCTGTCTCTCCCTCCCTCCCAACTGCAGCATGACTCAGCAGAATAAACAATTGAATAGGTTTTGTTAATCGCCGGCATGCAGATTTGCCTGGGCTTCTTATTACTTGAAATTTCTCTCAGTTCCCTCTTTGTACCACAAATAACAAAATAAATTCTTAAAAATGCAACTCTAAAAGCAATAATCTTTTGCATATGTGTAACAATCAGGCATCCTGAGATCTGAAAAATCTCAGCCACAGGTCATTTTATTAAACTGACTGTCCCCCTGCTTCAACGGGATTGTAGCAATTGCAGACGAGATGGGAAAAAGAAGTGAAAGGAACAACCACAGGGAGTGGATTTCTGCATGGACCTAGGGGTCAGAAGTGCATACACAGCAGGTGTGTGTGTGCTTTAGAGATAACTGTACCAGTCATAATGGTTGTGATAGTCTCAACTGCAGAGGAATAACAGGAGAGCTGGACACCTCTGGAACTTCACCTAAACCATCATATTTGGGCTGTCGCTCTCTGCAGGGCAGGCTTCTTTCCAAATGTTCTGTGCCCTCTAGGGCAGACAAAAAAATCTATTCCTTGTGACCTTTTTAAAAAAAATTGTAAGTAAAGTTTGCAGTAGATGATATTTGTATGCAGGGATTAGCTCTTGGTTTCTTTACTTGGTACCTTAGGGTATATTTTTAAAGCACTACACAGAATTTCAGTCTCACTCGTCAACTTCTATTGACTTTAAACCTCATGAGTCACTTTGACAATATATCCTAGAGGGTTTCTGTCTTACATAGTTTTTTATTTTGATTTCTTTGCTTTTGGGGGGTTATTTCTGAATTTGGGGTTAACTCAAACGGGAAGTTGTTTTTCAGAAGAATTTCTTTGTATGTGGGGGATGGCTTAGAGATGTTCTGCTTTCAGCCCTTTATACTGTTACTTTCTCTTCTGTTTTTCTTTGCGGGAAAAAAAAAAGAAACATTTTAGTATCTGTAATTCCTTCTGCTTATTTGCTTTATGCATGTAAGCAATGGCTGCATTACCTCAAAGTCACCATGCATGGCCCCCTTGTGAATGCTGTTGTAACTTACCTGTAACTCTGAAAGTATATACTCAGCAAGATCCGTAGTATCATAACAGCTAAGCACCATAAATAAGACCTAGCAAAACACTTATAAATGACTTCCATCGCAGAGTGACTATTTTCTTCTTTCTTTAGAAAAAAAAAAATCCCAACTGATTTTCCATATCAAATATTTCATGAATCATGTGATGCGATAAAGCTATGTAAAAGTGATATGCTGTTCTGTAGCAGCTGGATGCACATCTAATCTGCTGTGTGGTCATCTGTTAAGATGCCCAGACTGGTGGATTGGCCATTATGTGTGGAAGCTATGTCAAACAAAGAAATTCACAAGGGTGAGAGATTATTTATTTATTTTGCCCATAGAATGGGTTTATCCCAATTCACTTTGTTACTCCTGCAAAAATACTAAATAGATAGTATTAAGAATTAAATAGATAATGTTAAGAAGGGGAGCTCAATGAGTAATAGGTCTGTGCTCAGCTAAATATTGATGGCAACTAGGGTTATCCTTACCTGGTATCACCAGGTGGGCTAAAACCAACCTCACGTAGTTTCCTCTGTGCTGGAGAAATCTCTGCCAGCGTTAGCCACCTTTGCTAGGCAGTGCCATCATGTTCATCTGGGTAAAGCATCAAACAAATGTTGACAAAAGAGTATTTCCCCTGTAATGTTTGGCAGGAAATAAACAACTGGAGTAACTTGTCAGTAAATTCTTATTTCCTCAATAATCTGCTGATAACAATGAGAAGAGGAAGGAAAAAACAAAAATGCCTGCTATAGTTGACATAATAGCCTAGTTTCTCCTCTCATGATAGGATCATATAAATATGGTGATAAATGCTACCATTACCAATGGGTATTCAGTTTGCAAGACAGCAAAAATTCAGGCTTTCAAAAACATTTTCTAAGTTGCCATGAAATATCAGCTGGTCTTCCACTTTTCTGGTGTCTATTGCAATGGACAAAAAATTGCTCCAGTATTTGTAAGCATATTGAAAGCATGAAAAAACATCAGTGAAATTCTTATTGCAGTCGGGCAGAGAAATTACACTCTCAGTCTTTCCTTAGTGCTTGTAAATGTCTTATCTATAACTATGGCATATATGATATTGTTGCACATCATTATCAATAGTATTAGTTTCAATGAAGACATACTTTCTCTAGATTTGCCGGACACTTTTCACTTGGTTTCGAATCAGATGCTTTACAGAACTGCAGTTAGTGTAGGTGTACTGCATTTCCTGTGGCTAGAGAGTTGGTTATCTTAATAAAGGAAGATAAGATTTTGGTAGTCTTTACGTGAAGTAAGCTCACGTTATTTTCCCTTCCATTTTCACTGTGCCTTCAGATCTGATTTTTTTCCTCTTTAAAACTCTTTCTAAAGTTTTGTGTTTTGTTCAGATCAGTCTAATGGGCCTGCAGTGGCCCTGACTACTCTTCTTTCCCCTTCCTTGCTACTTCACATGTAGCTACGACCCATATGATTTTCATGTTACTTGGTACCATTCCATTTGATACATTTATTACTAGTAATTGCTATCAGGCCTACAATTTTCTGTGGCCCTCCTTTTCAAATTCAGGCAAGGAGATGACCTAGCCCTTCATACCTGGAGATTTGTTTCAACTTCAAGACAAGTTCAAGAAGCTTTATTTTCATACCCCTTTTCCACCCCATCCCTCTTTAATTTTGGTAAGTATCTGTATGCTCTTGAATGCCTTCCTTAATAATGAAACTAGTTTTATTTCTCCCTGTTTTTCAGTTGTATAGACTAAAGGACATTGTTTTCATTTCCTCTGGAAGGTCCAACCCCTCTTTACTATTGATAGTGTTGATTCTATTCTTACACCTCCTTTCAGTAATGTTTCCTACTATTCCTAACTTTTCCTACCATTTTCTGCTTTAGTGTATCAATTCAACATAATGACATTGCAGCCTTCCTGAAGAAACATGACTTTGAGCTTTTTGCCTGGCTGACTTAACCGGTCCCTTTACTTCCTTAAAGTTTCTCATATTAAGTCAGGAACTTTCAATGTTATTTGTGCTGCAGCTCTCACAGTAACAGTAGTGTAGCTGACACATCCATGGCAGTTTTGAATTAGGTTATTCATGGGCTGTTCTAACTGTAGGATTTTGGTTTGCCCAGGCTACCTTACTCTACTCCTTAGGTGGGTTTTGCAGC
The DNA here is from genome assembly GCF_011077185.1 of Oxyura jamaicensis. Taxonomy (NCBI): domain Eukaryota; kingdom Metazoa; phylum Chordata; class Aves; order Anseriformes; family Anatidae; genus Oxyura; species Oxyura jamaicensis. The sequence continues at coordinate 11,187,115 of NC_048897.1, read as the reverse complement.
CTGCTTAGCTCCAGGCTGCTTTCCTTCATCTCCAGCTATTGCCTAAGCTTGTTACAGTCTGTTGAGTTACAGCCTATGCTTTTTGTTTGTTCTTCCATTCCATTTAAATGGCATCAGCTTCAGATCATTTAATTCAAGGTTATTTCCTACAACCCGTTCTTTTATAAATATTCCCACTACTAACACAACCAAGCTTAAAATAGAATTGTCTATTTTTATTTTTTTAACAACTACTTGATGAAAATATCTGTTGGTTATTGTATCAGGGAATGGCTGGCCTCTGAATTATTAGTGGCATTTTTCTCAAGCCTTATGCTTGAAAAGCTAATGTCACTTACAATTTGTCTCTTTCCAGAGCCACAAGTTTCTCTTTATGTACACAGGATCTCTTCTAAATAGTTCTTGGTCAAAGGGAGACTGGCTTGGACTAGACCTCATTTTGTCACTTGTTCCCAGGCAATAGCCTCTGTTTTGGCTGCTTCTTTTTCTGCCATCTGAATACTTGGCTGAGTTTGCTCTTAAATATCTTCGTTTCTGTGTGATGGAAAAGTTACATCACTTGTTCCTGATCCAAGAGGAAACAATAGATGGCTATTTCTTGGGTGGGCTTTCCTCTCCACTTCGGTACCCTAGCATTATCTCTCATTATAGTATCAACCCTGACACTGACGAGCTAATTTCCTTTTGCATCCCTCCTAACTGGTAACAAATGTTAGCAACGTTTCTCTACATACCTGGCAGAGATGCTAGCTGCTAGAGTGGCTGCTGGTAGCTGAGAGAAATTGTTATTGACTCGTAGCTGAGAGGCACTTCAGGGATGTGCTCTTAGGTATCAGGAAGCTGAAGCACAGCAAAACAAGCTAGGGAAAGTTCTCTCAAGGTCACAGAACAAACCCCATCCTTGTTCCAATGCACCATTTGTCCACACATGACCCTTCAGTGAAAATCAGAAGAAAAAAGGGATTCTTAAGAAAGTCATGCTGTATTTATGGAATTCAGTTTGCTTATTTATTTATTTTGTATTCTCAAAAATTTTACTAAAAAAGTAGAAAATTGGTATCTAGAAGCAAAATTGGAGAAAATTCAAACCACAAATTTAGAAGTTTTCCTTGCATATTCATGTAGAATAAATATTCCACATCTTGTCACTGTGTGTTCAGGATATTTTCTGCCTGAATTCACAGATAGTCTGTGGGGTAGTTTCAGAAAAATGTAGTGGACCATCAACCTCTCTGTTTAAATAAATGTCAGAATATTAAAGGGAAACTGTACAACACAAGGATTTGGGTTTGTATTATTTTTATTTAAATATCTGTGAGAATGATAGCAAGTTCTATCACTCTTTCTGAAACATCTTCAGAAAAAAAAAAAAAAAAAACACAGGGCAAATAAACTTCACTAGTTAGAAACCTTCTGTGTAGGATTTGATAAGGAGGAGGAGGAGTGTTTTTGTGCATTTTTCTCACTCATGACGTGCTACCATTTGAATGTGAGGCCTCAATCGCTCCACTTAAATTGCAGATCAACTCTCACCATAACCACCATTTTCATTTAAAAACAAAGTTTCTATTATAGGTATTGATAGAAAGAAAAAGTTGTTCATTCAGAAAATCTAAACCTTCATAAAACTGTTTATTTTCAAAGTTAATACAAGCCATTTACGTGAAGGTTGGGCACTATCTCTGAATCCACGTGTTGATTCCTTTTTCCTCTTTGTATGTAGGAAAAAATGAACGAGGAGTGTAGGAGAAAGAAGGACAAGCAGCACGTTGAGAAACCTCAGCTTTGTAGATTGCCGGTAAATTTTCTGAAGAGGTTGCTGGTGCCCAAGGAGGTTGTAGAGAAATTTAACCTCCGCAGTCAATAAAGTAATTCAGTGATTTCTAATCTCAGAGAGAAACCCTTTCAAATTTGATGCTTTTTTCTATTACAAAATCTGCAGCTGGCTCTTCAGTGTGCTTTGCCTGATATATTACGGTAATCAGTTTCCTTATTTTTGCTAGGCAGCAACCACTCCTTCAAAAACCCTACCTAATTGAGTGCACTATTTTGGGGTGTTTTGTCTTGCAGCTGGGAAGCCAGACTTTCTGCCAGTAATTTGCAGTCTTTGCTTATGAATGAAACAACTTCGTAGCTTCCTCAAGCTGGGCTTTTGGAAGCTATTTGTCAAAGCATTTTTCATAGTTCAAGGCAGAAGCCTCCACTGCGGAAGTAATGAAAAACATTTGGTAACTAATGGAATTTGTTGATAGTAGTTTTTCTGTTTTTAATCACAGAGGTGGTCTCCCGCTGGGAGTTTCCCCCGTTATATAAATCTTCTTTAGAGGAGACATTTCATGTCTCTCTCTTGTAAGACATTTTTGATTCTCTAGATTCTTTCCAGAAAGGTCTTTCTTGTGACTTGTGACTTACTTCTTTTTCTTGTTTCTTTTTTTCCTGTAAAAAGTATAAATTTTCAGTATTTTTAGAAATTTAAATTATTGTCTCTTGTTTCCTGTCTTCTCCAAGGCCTTATTTTTCTTGGAATTTTACAATTTCTGTTAGTAAGATTTAGTTCATAGCCTTTCCTGCCCTTTTGCCTTTCAAAAATATTGCCGTGCCCTTTTCTCTCTACCAAAAACTGCCTGAGACAGATTTTCTCAAGCCCTCTCTATTTCCAAGAGATGTAAGCCACCAGGCTGCATCACTAACTCTTTCTCAGTTACGATTGTTTAAACCAAATGCTGTATTTTCTTATTCAGTTATGTCCCTACTTTCCTCTAGAGAAGCACTGCTACTCGTGATTGCAGGGATGGCTGCACAGCACTATGAGGTGTCAATTTTTCCCTCACTGGCCATGAGTGCGCCTGATCACGGCCTTCAGTTTGATTATGAGAGCTAGGATGAAGATTGGCTAAGGGTGGAGGAAACATGTAACGCATGACTATTTCTGTTCACAGACACTGGTGACAGTGGGTAATATGGTCTCTTTTGGTAAGGAATGACCATTTCAGGTCTTCGGTTGGCTCTCTCCTGCTTCAGCTGATGCCCAGGACTGATAGGTGCAGAAAAGGCAGGCATGCTTCTGCTGAGGTGTGAGACTAGAGCAGCAGGGAATCACCTCCACTGCAGAAGTCCCACTTGAGAGCTTTACTACAGATCACCATGGGCAGGAAGAAAGACACTAATTCTAGAGCCAATACTGTCGCCAAATACAGCAGTACAGGACTTGGTGCATATTGATTAGTTAGGAGTTCAGTAGGCTGAAGACGGGAGGAGGAGATCTCTTTAGACTGTTGAAAAATTGGAGGTGTTAGAGATCTAACTAGAGGCAATAAAAGTCAGACTATTTTGTCTTCCTTTTTTCTTAATGTCTTACCTGTCTCTCACCAAAATTTTACATTTTAAAGGGAAACAATGACCTCTTCTTCTGACTCTGGGAGCATGGCATTTGCTAGACTACCGGGGCCACAGAAAGCAGGCAGTTACATACTGACTTGCCTTCTACTTGGATCTTTGCTTACCTCCAACTGGTAAATAATGGTCCAAGAAAACATTCTTGTGGTATTTATAATCTCTTTTGTAGAAATGAAAGGTGTCTTTTGTATCAGAAGTGCAACAGAATGTAGAGCATTCTCAGAGGTTCTTGACTTAGGTAAAAAGACCTTTGCCCAGGAGACAGTCTAATCTTTTAAACTTCCTTCCCATGAGCCCTTTTTTTTAGCTAATCCATCTTTGCCTGCTGGCATAATACTACTCTTGATAATGAGCCTGTCGTCACATCAAGTTAAAATGTATCACTACAATTAATTTCTTTAAAATATATTGTTCAGTGGATAATGAGAACTAAACTCGATTTTAAAGCTGATCAGGCAGTGCAAGGCAAGAATCTAATTCTTTTCATGAAAACTGACAGACTTTACTTCAAAACCAACTATACTTCATTAAAACTGTGATAAAAGCCTGCAAAGTAGAGTTGAAATATTGCAGCTGTGAGTTCTCCAAAGTAAGAGAAGAATTCTTGTTTCAGTATGACACAATGTGTATATAATGGATTAACTTGATTTCCAGACACATTTGGACTTGAAGTACTGATTTTCTTCCTTTCTCCCTACCCAGCAATGGACTTGGGTGCCTTAGGTGGAACTTAGGTGGAATTTAGATGCATAGTTCCAACATTTTAATGCTGAAAACCTCCACCTCAATTGCCAACTGATCCTAAAGATACCAGAATTCTTATCTTTGATTTAAGGCTTACCGGGCATTTTTTTTGCATGAGCTTCAGCCTCTCTCAGCTCTGTGCCTGTATCTTATCAAAATCACAAACTAGAGAGTAGATGCTTGTCTTCTGAGGGTCTTGAGTCCGTAGGTATTTCTGGAATGCATTTTGATATTTCTGACCTCTCTAAAAATAAATTAGTGATAGTCACCACTTTATTTTAAATCACAAGATGAAGTACGTCTCTTCTCCTCTATAGTAGTAGAGTGACTAGGCCATTGAGGTACCCTTAGAGATCCAGACTCGGTCCCTTTCTTTTCAATACTTGAGAAAATCAAATAGTGTTCTCAATGCATGGCATATTCTGAATGGGGAAAAAGGAAGAATTCAGGAGGAGTAGGAAAATGATTAAAGATTTCACTGAACTAAGGAGAAAGAACATAGGAGGAAGCAGATCTCTGTGACTAGGAAGCGAAAATAAACCTCATAGATGGTAGTGAGGTAAATTCTGCTTCCACACATAGTTTTTAATGTTTAATGTAAAACACTATATTATCCAAAAACATTTTTGCCAAATAAATTGATTCAAAGCAAATTGATTTTTAGTATTATAGTGTTATTGTCAGAAGTGCTGACAGATATATATTTTTTTAATTTATTGTTTATTAATGAAAAGATGCAATAACCAACACAAGAAACACAGAATGTGGTGCATCTGTCATGTGTTTGTAGGTTGAAGCAATAGTCTGCCAGTTAAGCTCTAGGGCAAGTAGTAGTACCAGAAAAGTGACAATCTCATCTGCATGTCATGGAAATTGTGAATCAGGCAATGGTTGAAACCCACTATCCTTTCAACAAATAAGCAGTTCAAATGCATTAAAATCCTACGTATAATATTTTTATTTATAAACTTACAGAAATGTGTCTTACAGTTTAACACATAGAAGTTACAATTATTTAGCTAGTAATTATTTCCTGTACATAATCATTAGAAGGACTAGCATCTTCAGCTCAGCCTGGTGGAGAATGGACCTAGAAGCTCTGGGTGAACACTCAAACACACCCACAGCATGACATTATGGAAAAAGCTGGCTTACTGATATTTCAACATGTAATTATGTGGCTTTTCCTATGAACTCATGCAGTGAAACCAACTTGTCAGGCATGGACGAGGTCACTACAGGGGGGTGGCATTACATCTGGGAACCAAGATGATTTTAAATAGGTTTTGTTCATCAGAAATGCAGACAGTGCGAGGACTTGGCTGCTAGATGCCAAAATGGTCTGCTGAGACATCTATATGATACAACTGCAGTGACATGGGAAAATACTTTGAAATCTTTGTAGGGTTCTTTGTGAAAACATCACAACAATGCAAAGAGAATTTAATTTTAGAAAAGGGGTTGATTGCAAAACAAAGAGATGATTGTAGCACTTTGTAGACCTGCAGCGTCCCCACAACTTGACTATGCGTTCAGTTTGATGATTCCATCTCTAAATTAATAGAGAAGAATTTGGAAAGAAGAACAGAACGGGACAACAAAAACAATCAGATGTGTAGCAGAACTTCCATATGAGGCTAGAGTAGGACAACTTCAAGGGTGATAGAATTTCATAGTATCATGAATGATGTAGAAAAAGAAAATGGGAATAATTAATGAGGCTGTCTAAAAACAGCAAAAAGAGGAACCTGGTGAAATTAGGTCTTAGAACAAATAAGTAGTTCTGCAATTGTGTGAATTCAGTTGTGGAACTGTAGATGTTGTCTAACCCAAAAAGGATTGTCTATGAAAAATAAGGAGTCTTCTTAACATGATAATATAGCTTCAACATGTAGTTAAGGAAGCTCTTCTGTTCCTGAACTAGGGAAGTTGCATTCAACTTACTTTTGTTCTGACTTGATATGTATTTCTCAGGTTGAGAGAAGGCGGCCAACATGAAAATTGTTGCTGAAGGAACCATGGTAACAACTTCCATGAACAAAAAATATTGCACAAAATGGCTTAGAAAAAACTGTGAAAATGAAAATAGAGACCCTCTACAATCTTTCTCCTCAGCCCAATCAAAATTTGTGAAAACTTTCCAAGTCTTAAACTTGAAAATAGCAGAACTGCCTTTTTCCAGAGATGTTACCTGTAGTTGGCTTATAGTTACTTCTTGCAAGGCCTGCTGCAATGCTTTAGGAGTACTGTGAGACAGCCTGCAAATTAAGTAGTTGTGGGCCTTTTGTGGGAAAAGTGTGAAGAAGCTGTGGGGAGAGAAGCTTCCTTACTGGTCCATGGTGAGAATTTTGATAACATCATTTCTACCTAATCTTAAAGCCAAAAAGTTTTCTGGTACAGCATTGAGAAGAAATGTTGATTTACAAAAATAAATGAATTCCTTAGAATCTTTGTTTCTTCTTTTTTTTCTGCTGTAAAAGATGGGAACCAAAAATAGCACTCTCAATGCTAAAATGTGTCTGCTTCTTCTGAATACAAACATTTTCATATAGGTCTAGTCAGGATCACAAAACCCTCTGAAGCTATGGATTTAGTGATTGGTTTGCAATATTAAAAAAATACCGAAAATACTACTGAATTCATTGCCTGATCTGCCAGTAAGCAGTATCTGAACAAAGGCATTATTTGCTTTTGTGAATCATATGTACTATTGGTTGTCTTTCCAGTAGATGTGTAAAGCTACAGTTAAAAAAAAAAAAAAAAAAGGAAAAAAAAAGAATATAACTTGGGCCTGTAGGTCATATTCTGAGTGAATGAGCTTTTAGAAGTGGAAGTTTTGGTAATTTAAATGTACAGCAACCCAATCTGAATTTCAGGATCATGCTTGTTAAAATTTAACCATGACAGACTCCAGATGGCTTAGCTAGTGTAGAAGTAGATTTATTATTATGGTCACTACTAATAATGAATAGAGCTCCTCTACCTCTCTTTCAGAAGATCCTTCTTTGACGCTGAAAACATGCAAATTTCTATACCTTGAAAGAATGAAGTCATAGGAAAATACTCCCTGGACCTTTGAAACTCCCTTTTAGTCTTTTTCAACATTGCAATTTTTCCACTGTAATTGAGATAACATTTGTTTCTTGTTTATAGCTAGGTCTTTTAAGAATTCCATTGATTTTCTGTCTTCATGTTTGCCTTTAAACACAAAAAGCTCAGGGTCTGAGACCGTCTGATCATGATTTGGAAATAATTAAATCTGTAGTTAATCCTGTCTAGTGGATCTATTCTGCAGTAGATAACCTTGAGTTCTGTGATTATTACAGCTGGGTGATAATAAATATGTATACTAGCTTTGTATCTCTTTGTACAGAGAAGTTGTCTCTTGTTTTATGAGAGCCCAATGCTGCAAGCTGCTGGGCATTCCTGAGGAAAGTAAGGGAGGATACTCAGCATTTTCTGTTGGTCACTTGGAATATTTGAGACCTTAATGCATTTTGAGTTTTTTGTAATCTCAGTGAGGTGCATGCTTAAAACTGCCAATGCACAAAACTTACCTGTCTTTCATGAAATTTCAGCAATAAAGTAATTCTCATAAAATATCCTGAACTGTTGACTTGAGAGGTAACATATCTCTAGTTTCCATTGCATCCAGTAGCCATTTACCTGTTGACTTCAGTGAAATGGGAAAGTATTCTGATGAAACACAAGTGATATCACTATAAAATTCACCTTAGTTACCCTGCCTCAACTTTGGAATTGCTTATTTTGAATGACCATTGCAGACATTCTTGCTCAGTTGCGTTTTTTCAGCTCACTTAAATCCATGTGTGTAATGTAATGTAGAAAAGTGGTGGAACTCAGGTTAATGAAGCCAATATTCTGGGCTAACCTGACCCTCTCTTTCTTCAGCTACAGACACTTTTTAAGAACTGAAAGGCACAATGACAATACTGCTTTTTAAAACATTCATGTTGAATTATTCATTACATTTTAATAGAGGATAATCATATGCAACAGGTGTTTTTCCTCTGGCTTGTTGCATTGCAGCATAACTAGCCTCCAGTTATTGGCCTCAGGGAAAGAAGCAGTAGAACAAATCAGCCTTATTTTAAAATAATTACTGCAATCCTACAGTGCCTGTCAGTTGTTATTTTGCTGTTTTATGTCAATGTACAGTACATGTAGAAATAGCACTCTGAAACCGGGAGAAAAAATAGAACCTATGAAATTAAATTTGAGAAAATAGCATGTGGATTTAGTAAATATGATTCCAGCAGAAGTGAAGGGCCCCTTCCATACATTGTATTAAAATCTTTTTGAGCAGAAAAGTAATGAAAAGCTAGCGTGATGATAAAAGGAACACGGATTATTATAATTTTGCTCCAAATAATTTCTAGGATATAAGAATGTATTTGGAGGCCTCATTTTGTGGCTTTAACATCACAGCACTTAAATAAGATTAAGTTAATTTAAACAGGATTAAGTCAAATTTCAATAGGAATTGAAAGCGTGCTTTAACCAGTCTGATTCTTTCACATTTCTAAAATACAATGGCAGTTAATAGGACATTAGTGTGATACCTAAATGATGACTGCTTACCTATATAGAAGTAACTGATGCAGCACCTTTCCTTCTGCTGGGTCCCGGAAATTAACAAAGGGGAGATCCAGCTCATTCCCTCATCAGACACATGTGCACTTGTAACAGAGTCCATGGGTCTTTGGAAAGCATAGGAAGGAATCTCTCTGAATTTAGGCCTCTGTAAAATTTACAGAAAACTCATATACGGGCTCTCCACTGGATGTGTCATTTTGCAGTAAGGCTTAAAGATCAAAGCCGTGCCTGTGCATGGTCACCGCTTGAACTGACACTTCCAGTTAGATCCCTTCTCCCACCCACTGCTCAGGCTCCATGCCTAAATGCTCTCTGTCAGATGCCTGCTCAGGAAGATGCTGCTTGCTTCGACAGAGACTGGTGCCACCACTATTTCTGCAGCGCACGTAGATGCATTTAGAAGGTGTAGTTCTGATACCCAGCACCGACCCTCCCAAGGGTAAGCCACCCACACCCAACAGCAACCATCTGAGACCAGCTCCAAACAGCACAGTACAGCTCTTAGCGTTGGTTTAGCTCAGGGAATTAAGGGACATGTTTTTTTTCAGAAGTGACAAATTACTCAGGGAAAGCTTCGGACACACGCTACCGAAAAGTTGTTGTGCTCTTTGCATTTTTTCAGTCTCTCCCAGGCCAACTTATTAGCAGGAGCGACACCAGAGGATGTCTGCTCCGCTGCAATGCACTGCCCTGAGGTGGTGCGTGCAGCTTTCCTTGAGCTGGTGCATGGCGAGGTAGAATTGTTCCCTGTCGTGAAAGTGGACTCAGAATATGGAAAAATTATTCCACTAACCTCAGTTCTACCCAGTGGAATGTAAAGACAAATGAAGAAATGGTTTAAGATTAAATTTGAGGTTATTAGGCTTAGGTAAATATGTAGACTGTTGAGAGATCTTTGGCAACCATAAAAATGATATAAATGTTTTTGTTACGGTTTATTCTCGTAACCTCAAAGCTGATAATCTTTTAATAACCTATATCTCTGCAGAGTTAGAAACCCAAGGACAATTCATTTGTGCTACTGCATGAGGCTGGGAAGATTTTGTTTCTACTTTAACATGTGGACATAAATTGTTTATAATTTTCACATTGCCCCTCACAGATAATTATTTTCCGAGCGCATAGTGCTATCCAAAAATGGAGAGGGGAGATATAAACAAAATTTCAGATGTGGACAGTATTACAAATAAGAGAAGATTTGTAGAGAAGATTTGTTAGCCAATACCCTTGAAGAAAAGTGATTTTGAACTATAAATATTAGGGGGGAACAGTACTCCCCATAGCTCTTTTCATAAACTGCAGCATTTTCAGCCTTGTTTCATTATGTGATGACTGGATGATATATCAGCATGTAGGCAAATGATAACCAATACAACACACTTGTTCTACTTGTTTTAAATTAATGTCTTTTGCTATTTGGTACAGTTGTCCTGTTGACTTTTTTTAAAAAATAAAAGTACTCCAGTTAGCTTTCTACACACTTAGAGAAAATTAAGAGCAAATAATGTAGTCCTTGCATTTATTCAGAAATAATAACAATAAAAAGCATTTAAAATGAGAATGAAAGCTGGCGAGTAATCAAATTTTATAATTTTATACATTTATTCTTAAAATTATTCACTAGTCTTGTTTTAGTGAAATATATAGATAATGAAGAGTAGAAAATAGACTTCACAGTTCAATTAAAGATAAAATAGAAGACACTTTTAAAGGTTTTCCTTTCTATTCCACTTCTATTGCTGTATCCGTCCTTCTCAATTTCAGAGGGAAGCAGGAAGTCAAGTCATTTCAACTGTAAAAAAAAAAAAAGGCACTTCCAAATGTGCATTCCCATTTCTCTCTCTTAGCTCCATGTGAACATTTATTTCCCTTTCCTTCAGCCAGCAAGGAGACGCATTGTGGGCCTGATTCTCATCTTTTTGCAGTTACTTTCTCCAGAGTAACTTGCCATGCCCATCAGTGGTGTTACTTGGAACTCTCTGAACTGTCACAGAAATCAGAATCCAACCCTCCAGCCCTGCTAGGAGGTGTAGGAGTACGCATGCACAAAATTCATAACAGCCAGCTCTTCTCTTCCTATTTGCCTCTTTTGGAAGCATCACAGTTCTTCCTGACAGCCTGTGCCACCAGGAGTGGGAATCCCGTACTTACTCCAAAATGACGATTCAGCAAAAAAAAACTTTTTTTTTTTTTTTTTTTTTTTTCCACCAAAATTAACAGTTGAGCAGCTTAGATCCTGATGCTTGGTTTCTTTTGAATTGCATTAATATGGGCTATGGCACCTTTTTTTTTTTTTTTTTTTTTTTTTTTTTTTGGTTTCTGTCAAGTAAGATCTGGGGCAATGCAATTTCAAATTACAGAAGAGATTTGATTTGCTAATGGCTCTTACTGTTCTAGTGGTGGATGATTAAAAGTTATTTAGATGAAATATCAGCCTAAGTGAAGTTCGTTACAGTAGATCTTCCAGTCGTAGGTCAAGATTTGATAGATCTAGCTTGCATTTTCATTACAGACTTTAAAAGACATCTGCCTGTTCCGGGATTCCTTATCTAATACTGTGAAAGTGTACAGACTGACTACGGGAGGCCTCTACTTCTCCAGAGAGATGGACCTCAATTTATACTTTTTTCGCCTTTGTTAGAAACAACATAATTGAGGTGCTGTGAGAAATCTGGACCCTAGTGGGATACTTAAAATGCTCAGCAGGTGTAGTTATTTAAAGGCTCAGTAGTAGGTGCCTATGTTCATCTTCAGTTATAAACACATTTTAAGGAAACATTTTCAATGTTTAAAAAATGCCCATTTTCAAAATAGAACATAGGCTCCCAGAGCAATGTTTGAGTTCAGAAATTTTACTCTGTAGCCATTTTCCATGGTTTTGATGTACTGCATCTATCAGTACTAGTTAATGTAATGAATACATTGAATTAGAAATTCTTCTAAACTCAAAATCGAAGCCACGACACTGTCCCACTGGTTCTTATCTCACCTGTACAGGTGTTTATTCTCATCTTTTACATGGTGCATCTGTGGAAGGAACAAGCACACAGCTATTCAGCCAGTATCTAACAGTGACCAGTGGCTTCTGATTGCTCTAACAGTAATAATTAACCATTAGGGTCACCAGAAGGTATGGGCACACTCTCTTCTGCTTGTATTTTAGCCTTTTTTTTTTAGGGGGGGAGAGGGGGTGCTTGAAGCAGCCAATGGCAGAGTATGTGAGCTGTGCGCCTCACTAGAGAGGAAGGTGTGTGCCTGTCACCATCATCATTAGCAATAATTAGCAAAATCCTAAGAGGTGGAAGCAACCTGGGAAGCTTGATTGCACCTTGCATCAAGGAGAGGACTGCTCAAGGATTTGCAAGTCTTTTAAAATTAAAACACCCATGATCAACCAAAAAATACTTTAGATACAGTCTTGTGTTCTGTGTTTGGTCAGGCCTAACATCCTACCAAACCCTAGGGTAACAAAGTAAATGATGGTGATTCAGAGAGAAATCAAACAAAATAAATCAAATGGATCACTGATGAAATTAACTTACACATATTTAAACTAAGCTTTGATTTGATCATGCTCAGCATTTCTGGTCTATTATGATTATAGAGTCTGATTTGCCAGCTCTTTATTCCTGATTTTTGCTAAAGAAGGAGGTATGCCATATGTTTCAGACCTTCTGTTTTAACTTAATGCTAAATTAACCTTAAATTATGGGTTGGATCTCATTACATTTCTGATTCCCGAAATTAAAAGTGTGTCTGAGAAGCAGAAATGGAGGTCGGGGAGAAAGAGTGTGCAAGGGGGAGAGTGAGCAGGGAGCAACATACTGTCCAAATGTCTCTAGTAGGAACTGTTTCTAGTGGTGGGAAGTAATATGTTACAATGCTGTCCTTACTTTTCTTTTTCAATTTGTGAATGTTTGCCAGAGATTATTATCATACTATTTCTCATCAGAGCCAGAGTTCTAGTTTATCAAAGTGTCAGCATAAAGACTAACACTAGGGCAAATTTGCTACAACATGGTCAGACTGCAAGCTCTGTTCCATCAACACACTCACTAGAATGAAACCTATGTCCATAGCTAAAAACATTTTGTAGAAATTACTTGAAAGCAAGGGATAGATTTTACAGGGATTTAACCCTAAATACTTTTGTGTGGTGTCTATGATCACCTTTTTCAAAAACATCAGCATCCCTGGTACTGTTATTTTACCTGTAAGTAGGCATACAAGCACTTTGAAAATTCGTAGTCGTTCATCTAATTATTTGAGAATTCATTTTCTTTCTTGTGTTATTGTATGCCTGATACTACAAAGCGCATGGCATTTCTCAGTTGAAGGGGCTCACAGGACAGGGAGGGGCTACACCTCTCATGTGTCTCCAGATCTTTTCCTTAGGCCCTGCTTTCATAGTCACAAGGAGAACTCCATCAGGATTTATTACAGGCCCCCTGCTCCATTTGTCAATTGTTCTGATCATCAAGAAATTAATCACAAGTATTAGAGATTTTCTAATTATAATGCATATAGCAAATATGAGTATGCATGGTCACTCTTTTTAGAAATGTAATTCATTTAACAGTAATTGAAAGAATTTCAGAATATTGTGCAATTTTCCCTACCCCATCCCCCACAGTTACTCTGCACCTATAAACTCGGGATATTTCTTAGCCCAAATCTTGGTTATATTTTAGCTTTAAAAACTCTCAGGCTATTTTCAATCTTTTATATGTTTAGTGTATTCATGAACATAGAAATGCAAAGTTCATGGCTCAAATAGTGTTGGGAACAAAAGGGAGGCAGCAAGATGAGGGGCTGAAAATACCAATGAACTGACATTCATCATCGTATCAATGGCAGCACTGAGCTGTACGGACACCTGCAGTGAACTCCTTGGCAGTCTAACACTGACTGAGCACAACAGACGGCCATTACAGAAAGAGTTTGTAGTTTGTAGTGCTTTTTTACAGATTCCAACTCTCGCTTTGCAGCTCTGAATCACAGTAACATTCCCATTTACGTCACTTGGCCTTGCAGAATAAAGCTAAACGAGTCATTTTGGGCTGTAATTCCCACAACTCTAAAAGCACCATTAATACAAGCAATCTCATGGACTTCTTGTGGGATCAAATCTTCCCCGAAGTCAGAAACGCTTGCTGTAGGTTACAGAATCACAGAACGGCTGAGGTTGGCAGGGACCTCTGGAGGCCACCTGGTCCAGCCCCCTGCTCAGGCAGGGCCACCCAGAGCAGGGCGCAGAGGACCACATCCGGGTGGCTTTTGGAGATCTCCAAGGAGGAGATCTCCACAGCCTCTCAGGTAGCCTGTGCCAGTGCTCCAGCACCCATGCAATAACAAAGTATTTCCTGGTGTTCAGACAGAGTCCCTTGTGTTCCAGTTTGTGCCCATTGTCTCATGTCCTGGCACCACTGAAAAGAGCCTGGGTCCCTCTTCTTTGCCACCCTCCCTTCAGGTATTTGTACACATTGATGAGACCCTCCCTGAGCCTCCCCTTCTCCAGTCCCAACCCTCTCAGCCTCTCCTCACAGGAGTGGTGCTTCAGGCCCTTGAGCATCTTGGTAGCCCTCTGCAGGGCTCTTTTCAGTATGTCTAAGTCTCTGTTGTACTGGGTGGCCCAGAACTAGACACAGTACTCCAGATACAGCCTCACAAATGCTGAGTAGACGGGAAGGATCACCTCTTGTGACCTGCTGGCAATACTTTGCCTAACGCAGCCAAAAATGCCATTAGCCTTCTTAGTGGCAAGGGCACATTGCTGGCTCATGTTCAACTTGGTGTCCACCAGGCCCCCAGCTCCTCATCTGCAGAGCTACTTCCCAGCTGGGTGGGCCCCAGCATGGTGCCTGGGGTTGTTCCTCCCCCGGTGCCAGACATCGCACTTCTCCTTGTTGAACTCCATGCGGTTCCTGTCAGCCCAGCTCTCCAGCCTGTCAAGGCCACTCCGGATGGCAGCATGGCCTCTGGTGGGGCAGCCACTCCCCCAGTTTGCTGTCTGCAGATTCTCTGAGGGTGCCCTCTACCCCATCCTCCAGATCCTTAATGAAGGTGTTAAACAGGGCTGGACACAGCACTGACCCTCTGGGTGACTAAGCAAAACTTTATGTACGTCTATGGATTGTTTGTTTATATCAGCAGTTTTTACTTTCGGCATTCTCAACATTTGGTTAGTGGAACTAAAGTAAATATTTCGTGGGACGATAATAGCAAAATCGAGTGGCAAATAAACACATTTACTGATCTTGGACTTGCTGCCTGGATATTATAGTGAAAGACAGACTGGAAACCTGTGGATAGATGAGTAGATACTGTTGTGTGTGAAACGCTGTGTTGGAACTCACGCCCCGGGCCTGAAGTGCTTATGCAGATAAAGCAGTGTCCATTGGAAGGCTGGAGGAGTTTTGCCCAGGTAGAAGGTGATGGAATGGTCCCAAAGGGCAGCCATCTGCAGGGACCTCGTGGGTTCAGGTCACTGCTGACTTTCTATGGGGTTCAAGGAACTTCCAGCAGGAGTGCTTTCCTGTGCCGAGTCTTTGAAGGGGTTTAATTATATATATATATATATATATATATATATATATATATATATATTTTAAATAAAACACAAACCACCTATGTTTAAAATAATTCTATTTTTCCTGCCACTGAAGGGATGCAACCATTAATTCATTTTTTTTATTTTTTTATTTTTTTTTTTCTCTTATGGCTCTGGAGACTATCAAATCTCTCCTGTTACTTATTTTTCTTATTTTTAAAAGTATCTTTTAAATGCTCAGTGTTCACTGGTATTTTCGTCAGAGCAAAGACTTTTCTGAGGAGAAAATCAAATGCTAAAATGCTGCATGATCCAAAATTGTTAGTCTTAAAACGAAAGCATTTCCCTCTTTTTGAAAGTTTTTGAATTATTACCAGCTCTTTTCTGTATCAGCTATTACAAGAACTATTCGGCATAACCAAAAATTAAGAAAAGAAAAAAGCTAGTTATGGAATGAAACTCCCTGAAAATAAGATAATGCACAACTAACAATGAAAATATGTTCTTCTACCAAGTCTGTGCTCTAATTTGAATTTTACTTTGTTCTCTAGGGCTAAGAGAAGGCTTTTATTGCTAAACTGAAGTGTTTTGTCCAAGATTTGAATAATACAGCAGGATACTGGTCTCAGAATTGAATGTAAAGGATTGAATGCTCACCTATGGCTCACCTATGTAATTAGTGCCTGCAAGACAGTAGCATCTTGCACTGAGTACTATATGTATGTGAGGCCATGTTGGAAGAAGCTGTACTTGAATATGACATTTTTTGCAGCTGGCATTGCTTTTTAGGAGAATTTACAGGGCTAAGGATAGGGTAAAAATATGTTTTGAGTAAGTACATGTAGCATCAAATTCACTGATTCACTATCTAGGTTGCAATGGACTGTGAAAACTCCAGCTTAGCTGGAAAATTCTGTTTACAATCTTATTTATTAGGACTTGCAAGCAAAAGGCAGGTTTATTTGAGCTTTGTCCAAGGGTGAGAATTTGGCTTTAAATAGACTTCATTTCCGTAATAAAAACTTCTGCTGAATAATTCTAACTCTGATTTTACGGCTGTGTGAATATGTTTCTGTTATTTCTCAACTGAGTAGCTTTACTAAAGCTCTGCCATTTCAATCCTGGTCATTTTGAACATACATGATTTCATTCTGGTGATGTTGTAGAACTATGCTTTGAAAACATGCTGTAAATCTGTCGTGCAGTCGGCATAACTGCCCCGTCAGCGCAGGGCGCAGCCCCGTCTTACACACAAAGCAGTTTACCTGCAGTCAGAGGCTAGAAAAGGCAGCCCTGCTTTCTTGGCCTCTCTGTCCCATGTGTTTCCACTCTGCCCCTTGTATAAAGTCAAGGCTGAGATGTGACTGAATTCAGTTCACTGGTCTGACTGAAAACTTCTTTTCGTCTTGCTTTGGAGTGCCCGAGTAGGCTGAATGTAAGCAAAATGCAGGGCAGACTCCAGCCTGCTCAGTTTAAGTGTGGTACTAACCAGCAGTTCAGTGGCGGCTCTTTACTCTCGATACCCGCTCTATCTGCGTGTGGGCCGAAGTCTGCTCGCTGCTCCATGTAGCCTAGGCCAGCTGCATCTCCACTGCCTGTGGCATCAGGTTTTGAGCTGACTGGGGTTTGAACTCTGAATCTTCCCTACCTGTGCCAGACCTGTCCCTCTTGACAAGACAGCATAGGAGCCACGCGGGAGTTTTGGCTTGAGCCTTGGGCCTCTGTGACAATACTGTCATGCTCATCTGAGGACCAGGACTTACAGCGGGTTTTGTGAGGCCAGGCTGAAACGTGGTATCACACGAGAAGGGGCTGGCCACTGTAGGCAGCAGCAGAATACTGAGGGCACCACATTCCCAGCACAATTTCAGTGGGCCATTTGTAGCAGCAAGGGAGGGAATGGGCCCACAACCCGCTCCTGGTGTTTGCTACCTGTCTATGAGCTGCATACAAACTGCGCTGCTCTGTGCAGAGGTTGGTTTGTACAGGGTAAGGTCTCCGTCAAAGAAAATGTGACGTGCAATACAGAACTGAAGTAATATGTATAATCTTTCATGCACCTTTATTTTCACTAAAGAATTTCATCCCATGTAAATATATTGCATTTAAGTAAAAAAACACAAGTATATATATTTATGCAATTAAAAGACAGTCATCTGCCTGAAGGACCTCTTAGTTATTTTTAGACCTTTTCCCTAAAATGAAGTAAAATTGGTGTAAATGGAATCGTCTGAAATCTCTGGAAACCTAACCTATCCTCTGCTGTAAATGTATATATAATTTGGATTGTTCATACAATGGCAGCCTAGTTTGGGGGGGCGGCGCCGCCGGAATTAGAATTTAGTAAGAGGTATAATAGAAAAAGTGTTGAAATGAATAATAAAAGCTTTGTGTTTATGCAGAGGAGAAAATGAGAATTATGAGAGTTTTTATTAAATTAGGTAACTGGAAATATGAATCATTTTTACCATCAATAGAAAAATACTTGTTGGAAGTCAGTGAAGGTAGCTGGTTAGCAGGGTCATTTGTCTGAGTATTAGAAACAGTATGTCTGAGTATGAGAAACAGAAATAAAATACAGCTTTTTTTTTTTTTTTTTTTTAAAAAAGAAAAGAGCAAGTAACTGTTCAGTTGCTTCTTTATCATTCATAGTATGGAATGCATATTAGTCATCTTAAATGCTGTGCTGGGGGAGTAGACACTTTAAAAGCTTTCTTCCTCTTCTGGAAGCATCTTGGAAGATGAGCATAGAAGGAAATCCCTACAGAATAATAACTATCATGTATATAAGAACATCCTATTGACTGACTAATTGGAAGGATACTGAAAAATTCCCAGGGGAAATGATCTAGAGCTCTATAACTTTTACAGTCAATACTTAGAGCAACTCATTTTTCTTTTAATGTCAGAGAAATACATTTAAATTGAAAATACTATATACCAAGCTTCCTAATCTGACAATAGGTTTAAGACCAACCAGTGACAGTGAAGAAAATGATAAAATTAAGCATGTGGGAGAGAAAAAAAAATATCCTGTAATGAAAACGTGTCTGTAAGTTCATAGCTGCTTACTGCTGAAACCTGTGAGACTTTATTTCAGTAGGAAAAGAATCAAATGCTATATTTGACAATAAAATTATTGCCTTAGAAGAAAGAAAATGAATGTCTCACTTCTACAATGCCTTGTCCAAAGAATTGGTCTCTCTTCTGCATTTCATTTTCATGCCACCTTCTATTACAACAAAAGTACTGTATTGTGAAGCTGCAAATACAATGTCATTAAAGAAAGGCATGTAAGCAGAAGCTTAGAAGGTTTCTCTATTCAGAATAGAAAACATGGGAAAACTCATGAGCCTTTTGAGGGACGTATGGGGAACAAGGAGAGGAGCAGGTCAGTGACTTCAGCATTTTACTGGAGTGAATCCAGCATTTTACATTTCTGGAGGATTCCTGCATCAGCCTTTCCCTATCTCTCATTTAGTTTCTGGTATCTCTCCTATTCATCTCCCCTCTCTGCCTGTCAAATTTCTTTCTCTCCAGTGAAGCCAAATTCAAGGAAACTTCAAGATCATCTTCAAGAATTTACTGTGTCAACTTCCATCTATTTAGAGCTATCCTATAAAAAGTACTAGTCTTTGTTATAAAAAGTTTACATGAATATTACAATATCTGCAGAAAAACAAAACAAAACATACTTTAATTTTTACTAAATAGAATCTGATAGAGCTGAACCAAATAAGTTAATTTCAATGCCTAAAAAAATCTCTTTTTTTCCTTATTTTTTTCTTTATGATCAACAGCAGTTTTGGTAAAAACTAATACAGATGAACTTGAAAAGTGTACAAGTTTGTATTATATTTTTCACAATTGCAAAGTCCTATTTGTAACACAAGTTACAAGTTTGTTTTCAGCATCTTTGTAGTGACAGTGTCTTACACGCTATGAACTGATAAGCCAGGGAAGCAAAAATCAATTTATAAATTCAGTAAGCTGTATCTGCCTGCAAGTAAATACAATAGGATATTCAGTTTTGCAATATGTTAGACATAGCACATATCCTTTGTACCCTTCCCAGGGAGCATATACTGTATATACTATGAAAGATTTACATGGATTGGTTTCACGTAATATCATGCTTTTCTTGATGTTATGTTTTTGATAGCTTGTATATATAACTTTGGCATGGGTTAGAAGTTTGTTTTCATCTGGAGCTCTGCTACAGCTCTGCCTATCATATAAACATGGAATTAGCATGGCTCTCTTCAAACTCAATACACTTACCCTGTAAGTCTTTCTAGCTCAGACTATGATTGAACAGCATTCTGCTATAAGTTCCTGTGTTATTTCACTTCATCCTAACATTTCTTTCCCCTTGTCGGCTCTTTCTGGCAAATACAAATGATTTGCATGGTGAGAAATGGGGGGAAATGCGAAATAAGCTCTTGTTCCCGTCAGGCCCGCTAGCTTCCTAGTCCCATGCTTACGTCCAGAATCTAATGTGTGGTTTGAACAAGGGTCAACAGGCATATGGAAAGCGACAGACAAGCAAGTTTGACCTGAAGGTGTGGTCAAAGTTATTTTATTCTTTTTGAGAGGCAATGTTTTTTTCAGAGTTCATCTGTTCTGTCAAACTGGAGCATTCTGGATTTCATTTGGGAGCCTGAGCCCCCTGTAACCTACCTTGCCCAGGTGCTGATATCTGCTGGAGTGCACCCTGGGCTCCCTTCTTGACAGCCTGTGGCACGCAGAGGTGCTGCACATCATATGCAGATGCATCCCAGCATTGCCTACAAACAGGGCAATGTACTGGTGAGTGCAGCTCACTTGGAAGTCTTGATGGCTCCTTAAATCCCACCTTCTCCTCATACCTTGCACACGCTCACCTTTCTCAGGTACACATTGTAAAAAGTAACTTAGTCCCCCTATGTGGCACCATAGCAACAGCAAAGCACCAAGGAGCAACCTGAGCTCAGGCAGGATTCAGACACTCATCAGAATAAATAGAGATGAGCAAGGATTCATCACTGCTCGGGCAAGGAGGCTGTCTGACAGGAGTGTGTTCTGAACATGACAGAGGTGCCCTAGGCTGGCTGCTCACAAAGCAAGGAAGAGCTGTGCTTTAAGTTCAGAGAAAGTATGTCCACATCTATGACACTAAGCTTTACAGGCAGAAAGTCTCCAAAATCCAGTAGACTCATCAGTAGCCGGTTTCTCTTCCTCTCCCTTTCCTGAGGAGCTGAAACTAGGCCACATGCACCAGCTAGACAACTGGAGAGAAGCTGAGTTGTGTTGAGTATGTTTGTACAGATATTAATGTCTTGGGAGTGGGGAGCACTGCTTGTGTAGGTGATGGACACCACTCTCCATAGATTTGGGTCATCTGATAATGATGGGCAAGTACCAGCTGGACAAAGACAGAGGCAAAGATAGGACATAGTGCTCTTGGGGAGGAAGGGAACCTCTCAGAAGTGACTCACCCTTTCCCTATCCATCTTCTCGCCCCTTCTCCTGGGCAAAGGGGAGTTCTGGGCTGCTCCTGCATTGAGTGACTCTCCGTGCCAGGGCCAAGCCTTGGTGGGTGTAATCAGATGGCTGCCAACCCCACCTGGCAGCAAGCTGCACCACAGCCAGCTCTGCAGTGCTAGAAGGCATTTCGCTCCCAGGGGACATAAACCTTCTCAGGCTGCTGGTGACATGTGCAGAAAACTCTCCTTCCCCCTTCTATGCCAGCATGGATTAGCTGCCATGGCAGCATTTTCAAGTTGGTCTACACAATTGCTGAACGCAAACACACCATTCAGATTGGTAAACAATTACCTGGCAGGACTCTGTTATGATTACATGGCATGATCTGGCCATGATCAGGCACTCCCCACCCTAACTAGACATCCTCTCAGGCACTTCCCCCTCCTTCTGGCCCCTGCTTGAGTCATGGGCTTGTTGAGGCACACGTTAACACCCGTCCCGGGGAGCTCTCTGCGCAGGGCCCTGGTCACGTTCTGGTTGCTCCATCTCCGCGCTGACAGCTCCCTAGCAGGCCTCAGTACAGCTCTGTGCAGTATCTGATGACTCTAGGATGAAGAAGGGATTCCTGGAGACCCACTGGGACAGTAGGATGCAGTGGTGACTGCTGATTTCCTCCTGGGGAAGTGATCCTAGGCAAAGGGACAACAGCAGGGCTATGTGCCAGGCTTGTGTTAGGGCCAGGGCCCATTCCTTTGTCTCCCAGCTCCCCGTGCCCTCAGGCTCGTGGTGAAGCACTCCATTGGTACGACTCACTACGTGGGTCCTGAGAATAAGGAAGCTAGGGAAGGCAGAGCTGTTTGTAGCTCACTAGGAGCACATGATCCCTAGCCCAAGGACCACAGCCCTGCAGGGGAGGTGGGTAACTTGCCTCACTGCATCTAGAGAGGGCCGTGCTTGGTGCTGGGTTAGCGCCGTGTGTGGCTTCGCCCGTCCTCATCCAGGCACCGTCCTGGCTAAACAGAGACTTCTGGTTGGAGACTGGTGGTTGCTCTTAGCTCTTCTCACCTGTGCCTGGCACTACAGAAAAGTGAGACTGGTTTGGACTGTACCCAAAGCCTGGTCTGCAGTCAGAGGCAGGCCCGGGCACGGGGCAGGGTCTGCAAAATGGTGTGTGCATCTGGGAGCAGTCAGCAGAGAGAATGGGCACAGCCAGAGTAGTCACTTTAATTAAATACCCTGTATCTATAAATCGTCTGATTTTAGAGCATATTAAACTAAAATTAAACTTGCAATATATTATTACATGAGCATATTCTGTTTCCTTTATGTCCCATTATAGCTGTGTGATTAATATATTCAAAAGTATACATTACAGTGCCACAATAATGAACAGAGCTAAATGAATATAAATATCTGCAGTAAAATAAGTGAAGTCCTGCGGTGCAATGGTAATGTTAGTCATTTTTGCATGAATAAATGAAGGTACAGTGTGAAATTTCATAACTGCTGTGAACCAAAGTCTCCATCCTGCATAGAGGGTCTAATCTTTGCAGGACTAGTCTGTACTAAATAGTATTTATTGCTACTAATTTAATGCTAAGTCACAGAATAAACCCTTCTGTGCTTCTGTGATTCCTTATCTCCACTGTATTCAGTTTTCATTCTTCTATGGAAAGGAAAGATTGAGATTTAATTCTGACAGAATCAATTCTGGATCTAAAAATCAACAGAGAAGCACTTGCTGTAGGCTCTTACAACAAGTGACTCAGCACTTGTGGCCTAGTACTGAGAATCCTCTGATGCTGAATTTTATTGGGCAGATTCATCGATTTTTAAGGCTGGGGAGAACAGTACTATTTGCCCTCAGGTCCTTCATAGCACAGACCATAACTTTCACTGAATTAGAGATAATTTTTCATGAATGATAAAATCTTGATCGGTACATACACTTTAGTAAGATATGCTGAAGATTAAATATTATTATATTTAAATATTTGCACGTTGTTTCTCTTCCCATTTATCTGTTTTGATCATTTTCAGCCACTGCATCTCTTACTTAAGCTGGCAAGTGGGGGAGTATCTTTTTCAATAGATGTAGGATAATAAGCCATCCAAAACCCCACAAATGTGTTGGTCGGTGCAGAAAGTCTTCAGAAAATATGAAGGGATGTTCATGTTTGGATAACATAGATTGTTTTTTATTAAAAATAAGGATATTTGGGGTTAATTCATAATGTCTTTTCTTTAAAAATATTTCTTCAACTGATGATTAAACTCTTCTAAGCTTTTTTTTTTTTCTTTTTTTCCTTTTTTTTTGTTTTCTTTTTAACCGTTCTCAGTTTCTGATTGGAAGTACTACTTGGAGAAAAAAAAGACTAAAACCTTGATTTTAAAAATGCCATAACAAAAATATTAAAGCAATGCTGAAAGACATTTGGCTAATGCTGAAATGAAATATTTTTATATCTTAAAAGTTCTCCGTATTGCTAATGATACTTTTTTCTTTCTTTTAAGATACATTTGTCACCTTGTACTGAAATTTATAATTTTCTTGTTTCTTCTGAAATACTGTTTCACATCAAATGAATTGATTACTGAAATAAAAATATCAGTGACCGATAACCATTATTCTCTCGACTACTAACTGAAACCATCATTGCCCAACTTCCTCCACTGCAAACACATGCAGAGTCGACACTAAGTCAACTCTTAATGCATGTTTCTGAAGCACACTAGAGATGTTCAGAATAAGGCAGGCTTTCAAACTTTTCCACAAGCTTGCAACTCTTTTCCAAAGTCATTCAGATTTAAAATGCAAATTCTCAGTGTACTTTCCAGTACTTTACCAAATAAAAGCTTAGAAGTCACAGTAAAGTTATCAAATTGATTGATACTCATAAAATTGGAGAATCGTGTAGCTTGTAAGGGATCTCCAGACCTTGTCTGGAACAACAGATAACTGAGGGCAATCCCCTGCCTGCACGAAGATTACTTTAAGCCATTGCTTATATTCACGTTATCTGCCATGAACTTTGAGCCTTTGTCTGAGTTACTTGGTGCCAGGTAAGCGACAGCTTTTTTTTTTTTTTTTTTTAAAAAAAAAAAGTCTTAAGGTTGTCAGTCTTTCAGATGAAATTTCTACATCTTCCTGGTACATCCCCACTTCATTTTAAAATGGTGTAAAACAACTCAAATTCATTTCTAAATGTGCTGCTGAGGGTTCCTTCAGCATGAAGGAATCCTGAGATGCCTCAAAGGCAGCTTTGTGCCTCTCTTTGCTGTTCCTGCCACAAGGACTTGTCAAGATTAGTTAGGGGGTGGAAAACTAAAACATGGTCATTTGCTCCATGATTGGTGACTGGTTGGGAGGTCTGTAGTTTTTCTGCTTTAACAGAAGAATTATAGGCTGTGTTGGGGCTTGCTTTGACCTCAGGCAGCTTCTGGAAGAAGAGGAAGCCATCGGTTGCTGCCTTCGGGGGTGCCTGGAACAAGGCCAGGGATTCTCCTTGCAAACCTTTATATCCCCTTTAATCCAGGCTTAGCAAACTGCAGAATCCAACCTGAGGAATGCTGCTGTGATGCTAGGTCAGGGATAGAGCCCTACTGCCAGGCCATGGGAGCTTCAGAAAAAAAAATTGTTTGGACGTAAAAATGCAAAGGGAATTAATGTAAGTTGCCTGCATCTCATGTGAAGTGCTCTCAAAAGCAGCTACTGAGCATTCTGTACTGCCTGAAGGTTTTAAGAGTTCTTGGCTAAAACTGTAAGTAGGAGCCAAAAAGGTCACAAATTTCTATGAGACAGCTGAAAAGTCCTCGTACGCACATTCTTCTAGGAATCCGGAGACAGTAAAAACCATTTCTTACTATTTATCTTGCTGATTATTGAGAGGGGATGTTAAGTCCCTGGGCTAACTACTTTTTTTGACAATTAACAGGACATTGTCCTACTTAGGGTTCAAATAAGGTTTTAGTTAAAAGTGTATTGTTCTTATCGGTTAGTGTACTTCTGTGCTTCTATCTTCAGCAGGTTATGCTTGAGCCATTTTTTTTTCCTCCTCTTTCAGACATTCAGTATTTCTATTTTTGAAAACAAAGTTGTGAAAACTGTGTCAATGTCAAATACTGGGTAAAAACTGACAGAGGTGATGGTTTCAGAATGTGGTTTTGCAGGCTTGTATAATTTTTGAAAGTGATTAAAAACAAGAATAGAAATCCCTTTCCTGATATGTTAATTCTTTTTTATAAAAGTAGGTTTTCTTTGTTCTGCATAGATCCTTGAAGACCTTAAGCAATCCTGCTAAACCTAATTTTATTAGCATTTTAAAAGAAATGCTTGTAGAAATTTTTCATTTAAAAAGTTGTTTGGACTACTTTGGGACATAGCTTTATTTTACTCATCCACAGTATTACCTGATCTTTTAAAATGAGGAGATAATTTTGCCAAATTTGGCTAAATGTTATGACAGCAGTGGTCAGTTGCAAGGTGATGGCTGCTGATACTCTTAAAATACTCAATATGTCACATTAAGTCATTACTCCTCTGTAATATATGGGTCAGTTTAGGAACCTGATAAAAGTCCTGGTCCTAAACTCTGGATTTGACAAACATAGGATTTTAACCTATATGATGACCAGTGAAACTACTGTTTTTATTTTCAGGAAAACACAAGTTTAAAACTCAGCAGGAGCAGGTACTCTTACATTGTGTTACTTTGGGGTGACTTTCCTTAACATCACTTTTGTACATTCTGCTCACTCTGACAACATTTTAAAGGGAGGAGAACACACAAGAGCAATAAATAGACACAGGACGCTTACTGTATGTGGAGGGACTGAAGAAACATTTAGGATTGAGTAATTCTTCTACCTGATTCATCAAAATGTACCATAGGAATAATTACTATTTTCAAAGTTTATTGAAAGTGACATCAGCTCACTTAAAAATTGTAATTTGAGGGAGAAGAAAGACATTTTTAAGAGCAGAACTACCTTACCCTCATTTTAAAATCCCTGATTGCATTTTCAGCAAGAGGAAATATTCCTGAAAATGAACACTTTGACCTGTCTTTGGGTAATTTTCTATATGACGTGTCACATATCAGGATGGCTTACTCATCGGAATTACGTACCATTTCTAGAGCTGGGGAAGCCCTACTGAGTTTTTGCAGCACATTCCAGTCAGGCTGAATCTTGATCTGATGAGAAGACTGGATCTAATTCTTAAGCCTTATGAAGTATGTATTGGAGGACTTTAGTTAGAAAACAGGGAAAAGAGTTAAACAGTTCATGTTTCAAAGCAATAAATTGAAAATTGAATATCCATATAAAGGTAGCACTCTATTCATAGTTCAAACAGTCAAGGAGTCTGAATGGAGTGAAAATGCTCAATTAGATTACAGCATAAAAATAGACAGCCTGAACTGAGTTAAACTACTGACATTTACATTAAAATGTAAAAGGCTATAAGAACAGTATATATGTTATTGAAATGCCTTAAGATCATCATACTTCAAAAATAAAGAAAAAAAAGTCCTTCTGGGAGATTTAGTCAAAATCCACTTTTATGAGGAGAAATGAGATGACTAGGCCATTTCTTAAATTACCAAGAAATAAGGAGAAACCTTATCTGACACAGGGCAACATATAGCAATCATTTGACAGATTACATTTAAATAAGATAAACTAGAATGTTACTTACTTAACTTCTCAATCTACAGTTGAATGTTGTAATTTTAGAAATGAAAACAATTGGTAGTGATTTGCTGTTTGATTTACTATGAATGTTACATTAAGCACACAATTCTTCTGCAATTTATGAAAACTGAAATAGAGCAAGTTGTTTTCAGAGTAATCTTACTTTAGCTGTAAGAGCAAATGAAAGGGAATTTAATAACCACTCAGTGGAAAAACAAAACAAAACAAAAACACAAAAAGAATTATGGTAAAGCTATATGCAAAGGAATCAATTTTCCTATAATCTCATAGATAATGAAACACATGCACTTATAAATCACTGCAAATTATTTTAAAGTCAATTCATTACTAGCGTTTCTTCATTCAGGTTTAGTCTCAGGATTGTTAGAGAAATTAACAACATAATCTATAGTTTACAGCCACTATACTGAAATTAAACCAGATATAGTTGACACCTTCCTTTTTAGAAAATGGAAACTACAGCCTTTTGGATTCTACAGGCCTATCTTCAGACTGTATACTTAATACGCACTTAGTCTATTTACTGTAGACTTAATATACAAATGGAAATTCAAATCATTCAGCTATAAATAGCTATCTTAGTAAAGCCACTTTAGATTATTATCTACCTATCTAGTCAGTAAGTGCCTACCTGGAATTTAAGAGCCTTCCAGAAAACAAAAGCATGGAAAAAATAATGATGGCTGTTACTTCTTTTAATGTCATATCCTCTTATCTGTTATACAGGGAGAAGCTGTGACCCTGCCATCACTGAACTATATACTTAACTTTACAAACTTCACATCAAACTTGGCTCAAGAGACCTACCAACATGTTTAAAATGAATGCATACAGGGATGATCAGACTATTATATTAAAGAGAAGTAATGACAGCACGAGTACCAAGCATATTTCTGATGGTTTCCAGGCATTTTACAGATCTGAAATTAATGAAGCCTAACAATAACCTAAGAGAGATGATACTGTAATTTGTTTGTGGATCTGAGCTGTAAATCTGAGCTGTAAAAATGAAGAGCTAGTTACAGTAAAAGGCATAAGCACCTATAAATTTGGTGCCACAACATAAAACCTGAAGATACATGGTGTTACATATGGGACTCAGAACCAGATGAGATGCTCAGTGTCCTCTTAGAAATGCATGCAGACTTGCTATTCAAAAAAAACACCTGGTGAATGGAGAGTGACGAAAAGATGCCCAAAAGAATCCAGGGATGCCACCTTAGAAGACAGATAGGCAACTATACCTCTTAGTTCACAGATCTAAGCAATATTCATTTGCTTCTTCTGAAGTACAGCAGAAAGTGATCTAGGAAAACAAGCAAGTGTGTATTTTCAGTATTGTCTTCAGCTTTTCTCATCAAATGAAGAGTACTCAGATTGTATCTTTTACTTCCAAGCAAAGACCCAAACCACAAGGGAAGAGGCAAGGCTGAAATGTTTCCCCTGGAGCTTTCTCTTGCAGCTGTGTCACTGGGCAGAAGAGAAGGAAGGGCTCCTGTGACTACTAAGAGAGTAACAAAAGACACGCTCTACCCCAGCACTTAGGGTACTGGCTGCAAGGGAGGATGCCGAGATTGTGATCTTCCCATCCATCCCACATTAGACAATCACTGGAGAAAATAAAAAAGAAACAAACTCAAATATGGAGCTGGATCTCTATCCCAAGGTCCCTTCAAACTAAGGGAATGCACTGGCCAGTATGATACAGTGATCTGACAGCAGGTTGACTGGGATTTTCTGCATATGTTTGTGTCCTGTTTTAGATAAATGCATCATTATTTTTTTTAATTTGGCCCTAAGCGATTTGTTGATTGCACATAGCAATTAAATGGTGAAACAAATACATGCTTCTCTACCATGACCAGCAACTCCAACTCCTGCAGAGCGTCCTTGAAACACATTTTAAAAGCCCAAGGCAGATTTGAGCAACTTGTGTGATGTACAAAGGTTTGGCAAATGGCAGAGGATCTAGCTGCTTCTCCTGAGAGAAAAAGGCTTTTTTTTTTTCTTCTTTTTTTTTTTTTTTTTTTGACAGCTGACAGAAGACTTGACTTTGTTCATTGTCTGGCCTGCATGTCCCGGTCTAAGGTGGGGAAGCGTGTAAGTATATGGGCAAGGGTTCTTTCTGTATCTGTATTCTTGACATAGGTTTGGCTCAGCTCTGCAGGGGATTATTTGCCACTCACTGCTTGCATCTTATTATATTAATGAATCATATACATGCATGATGGGAGAAATCTGGATCCTAGCGGAGTTATTGGCAAACATCCCACTGACTAAACAGGAGACTGAGTTGAACCCAGTGCAGAATAAGGATATGGACGGATTCCTGGGGGGTGTTTCTCAGGAAGAACTGAGAACTCTGAAACAAGACAGCCATTAGCTACCCCATCCATCCCTTAAGTGTTCCAGGTAATGCATTTAACTGGAAATAGAAATGAACTGTTACTTTTATTTTTCAGATGAAACTAAAATGACTTAAAAAGTGAAAATAAATGTTTTTAAAGCAAAGAGCAAAATCAACTTGTCAGCTTTCCGAATGCAATCTACGTGATTAATGCGGCTCAAAATACAGACATTTCTATAAAATATTAATTACTTCAGTTCTGGACTGTATTAAATTACACTTAGCAATGTTGAAATTCCTTCCCTATCTTTTACGAGTAAATAGTATTTCTTTAATTTTTTTGATCATGGAGACCACTTTCTGCGTAATTTTGCTCTTTTTGCTAAAAAAACTGACTTGTATGCCAGACACAATAGAAGTCCAAGGAGCCTCTTAGGAGCAGAGATGACTTCTGTGAGCAGGAATCTGTGGAATGTGCTTATTTTTTCTTATAGCTCTCATGTCCAAAATTTCAAACACACGGATGTTTAAGATTGACTTTTTATTATTATTATTATTATTTTTTAACAGCAAGATAGCATTGTTGTAGCTTCTCTAATTTAAATGGCTTACATAGGCACATCTGTATGACAGTTATAAAGTAATAGAGCTCAAATGCTTGATCTACCTCAAAATACCCAGAATGCATTTAATTTTCTGTTTTACTGAGAAGAAAAATTCCCCTAATTGCAAAAGTAATTTGGTGCCGTAATAGCTGTGAGATGTAATAGGGTTTATAGTCTACAAATACTTCTGTTACTTAACAAGATTATTTTCTGTTTTCCTTTCAGTCTTATTACAGATGAAACTTCGTATAGAAAGACTAGATTATAAGATAACAAAATGGTAATAACGATAGATACTGTTTATTAAACATCCTGATTTTCTCTTATTCATGTGTTCAAAGATAGAGAGGAGTGCCACACCTCTTTCATGTGCACAACAGATTCACTGTCAGAAAGGAAGAAGTTGGCAGATTCATGAATAATGCTGAAGGAGGAGAGCAGCTGTTTAGTAACAAAACAGTCTTAGTAGCGCCTTTCAGCCACTTGCTGTACCATTTGACATGGTGCTTGCTGAGAGTGTGTGCGTGCGTGTGTGCGTGTTTCTAACTGGAAAGGCGAGATGTAGCAAAAAGATCACAGTGGCAGCACTGATTATCATATTAACAAAGTAAATATGTCATTTTTTGGTAAGAGGAAAGTAGTTTAAGGTTTTAATTATGGAAGGAGAGAACCACGTAAAAGGAACCTCTCCTCTGGCTCTTTTTAAACTTCCTTTTGTCAGCACAAAGTACCTACATAAGGTATTGTGCCACTGCTGCTGCTCCTGGAACACCCAGTCAGGTAAATCATGGCATTAGGACAGCCAGTGGAAATTTTGCCATTCATACCACCTCAATAGAAATTTTACCCCATGACTTTTCTCAACTTTACTAGTATTAAAAAAAATAAATAAATCACAAAAAAAAAAAAAAAAAACACAACCTATGCAACCTGGAATGACAGTGTAAAAATTACCAGGGAAGAAAGAATAGGAATTTAAATAATCAACAAGGAAAAATCCACACCTGATAAAATGGCAAAGAGTGATTTTCAGGCACCAAATGAGAAAAATGTCTATGTTGTTATTTATTGTTTTCCATAAATGTATGTGCATGTAAGTTGTTCCTACTCAGAAGAGCAATTCCCTCGACTACAGTCTGTAAAGTCTATATATAGAGAATGGGAAGAAAAGGCTTGTTATCCCAAATTCAACTGGACAAAAGGAGAGAACTGCATATCTATTCAAGGCAATTAGCATCTATTATGAAAACACGGCTGTTCTGCAGTCTTCACACAGGCTAAAGAGCCACATATACTTCTGGTGTAAAAAACACAACACGTGCAGGAACAGTAGGTTTATAGAGGATGTATTCCATAGTTATGTGCAGTTGCCCAGGACTACAAAACACATTCTTCAGACCAAGGATTTAAAGATCCCAAGGTCTGTTGTTGTTTTGTTTTGTTTTTCCCCCAAATTTGGGCTGTTATATTTTATGGCAGAAAAAAAAAAAAAAAGAGGTGTACAACGTAATATCAAAAACTCCATTACATTAATTAATTTAGTTTTGCAATTAAATGTGTTCATATGAAACCCACTGAATAATTTTACAGTGACAACAAAAGATCTTTTTCCTGTTTATTGCAGGTGTATAACTTGGGTTTTTATTTGGCAATGCCTTTTAAGATACATTTGCTCAACTGACGGTGTTCATGCATATGTGTTTTAAGGTGTGATTTGGATGTAAAGTATTTGGCATAGGAATATAGAACCCATTTCAGAGTCACAGCTCAGAATCCAAGATTTAGGAACAAATGTTTCTTAATGTTTGGTTAAATTACTCTGAGCTCAAATGACCTGAAATCTCTTAATGTAGTCTGAGCTGACTACATGCTGAATTCATACTGCTGGACAAAAGGAGAGAACTGTGTATCTCTTGAAGGCAATTAGCATCTATTAGGAAAATGTAGCTGTTTTATGTTCTTCACACAGAAAAATGAGCCGTATACACTTTGGGTGAAAAAGTGTTACACATATGCACAAACAATAGATTTCCAGAGGATGTAGTATTTCATAGCTGCATTTGTTTGCCTTTGCCCAGGATTCTAATACGTATACAAAACAAAAGGCTATTCAGTTTCTCTAACCTTTAACACAGTCGGGCAATCCTTTCCATTATACTTCTTTCTTAGGTCTTCCTTTCAGACCAGGTGAGGGAGGAAACAAAGAGTTGTAGCCCTATAATTGCAATTCGTCTTGAAAGTATTGCAGCCTACAATCAATTTACTGGTAATTGGTGAGCATTCTTTATTTCTGTCAGATTTGCTGTTGAAGGTGATTTCTAAATAAAAGTAAAGATAAATAAAGTATCTTCACAAAGATAGCCTCAATAGTAGATTGATATCCATGATGTAATTAATGGTGTGATCATTTCCTAATTGAAACCCCTGTTGGTAAAATGAACCTTCCCCCTTCTCCTTCCCATGACATATGCTGCCTTTAAATTTCATCAGATGCTTGTAATTTGGAGAAAACAGCTCTTCTTGTGACACTAAAAAACTGTGGTGTCTGTCAACTTTTTATTAGAGAAGAAAAGGTGCTTGCCCTATAAAGAAGGCTGCTTTGAAGCATAATGTTTAGTACTGTTTCTTTAGAAACAATATTTTAGCATATTTTTCTTGTAACATCTAAACCGTTAATATCTGATAGTACGTCAGCTTGGTTATTGAAATCACCTTGATATGTTTGGAATTTGACCAGTAATATTGTAGTCAAATGAGGAGATATATTATTCATGCTTTGTTAGGTCAGCTGAACACATTTCAGCCCTACTGTGTTTGCAATCATCTTGACTAGTGTCACAATATTTTCCATCACCTCTCCGAAGGCACATTTAGCACCTTTTTTTTTTTTCCCCTTTTACAAAAAGAAATTCTCAATCATAGCTTTAAAGCAAACAGGCAACTGAAATCCACCCATTTCTTCAAGCTCTATAATCCCTAAGGCACCTGAAACAAAAGCATATTGATATTAATCATCTAGCAGAAAGTAACCAAGAAAATCTTATTCCCAACTCTCTCTTCTTCCTTTACTCCTACACCCAATGTGTCTCTAAACAGAAAGCCCAAGTAGTGTGAAAGCACACAGGGAGACACGATGATAGCACAAGCAAGCCTCCTTTATACCCTTGTCCCCAGGACTCTTTTTCTGTATCTTCTCTTTGCAGCCCTCTCCTTGTTCACCTGTGATAAGGGTAATCTCTTCTCAGCAGCTCGCAGTGCTTCACTCACTGATTTCTTCAATAAGCAAGCAACAGGAGAGGTGTTGTTCACAAAGATCTGTCCTCTTTTCCCTCCCTCCATCAGGCTGATGCCTGTACCAAATGAGTTATCATCTGAAAGTCCATAGGACCAGGCGTCCAGTCCTGTGTGGGTGACAACAGTAGCCGCTGCCAGATGTGATTTTTTTTTTTCCTGTTAACTTTTAGACGTAGGACTGGATTCTAGGTCTGTGTGCACTCGCTCTTCCCCATGCTCTGTTGCATCCTTCTGCGTTCTGGGTCGTCCCGGACCTCAGGAGTTGTGGACTCCGTATTGCAGTGTGAAATGTAGTTTGACTTAGAAAAAAGGCAAGGGGTAATGGCACAAAGAGCTGGTTATGTGAATGTGGTAGCTGCCATTCCAGTACTGGTGCATGGTATAAATGTTTTGATCCCCAGTCTAGCTCAAATCTTGGGCCAACTTCCTTTGTATGGCAGATCCCAGTTCATTCTTTCACAACTATGTCTTGTGCATTGCTCAGGAGTACAGGCAGACAGGAAAAAGAGCTTTCTTGTATAACATGCTCTGCTTGATGTCCCCCTGAGAACTACTTACTTTTTTTTTTACCCCTGCAAAGTGAGAATTTTCCTGGTAGTACGTTGAAATATGATTATATACCACTATGTCGGTCCACAGGAGTGATCTGGATGACAAGAATGTGATCTGTGGGCACTTAAAAGATGGGGACAAAAAAAAACCAAACCTGCTAATCAGTAACAGAAGTCCTGACCACACTCAGTTCCCTTTCCTGTGGTTTATCTACACGCTGCCAACTATAAGGCAACATAATCTAAAATAACGGATTTTGTGGGAAAATAAAAGTTTGGATCCTGATTTTCTTATAGATGGGAAAGAATTATAGTTCTGTCAGTCTCAGTTACCCAAACCATACTGCAGCTATGCAACAAGAAAAAAGTACAGAATTTTGTGGGTATACATAGAATAATCGTGACGCAGAAATCATTAAACTAAATGATGATTTTAGTGAACACTGATGCATGTAGCCAACTAGTATAATGTAGTGCATTGATGTTTTCAAATACTTACTTCCTTTTCAGTTTTCAGTAGATAAATATCATTATGCTGCACAGAAAGTCAATAAAAACTTAGGGGAAGAGAATCTTCCTCGGTTTATTTCCAAAATAATTGACTTGCAGAAACCGAAACAGTGGCCTATGGTTAACTGTTTGTTTATTAATAGCAGTGAAGTGAAGAATCCTTTAGAGAAAGAGTACTTCAGGAAAAAATTGCTTGATTTTGCATAATCGAGGTTGAGTGTAATGACTGATTATGCTCCTGACTTTCCTTTTGAAATGGCAGATCATCCGAATGAGTCAAAAACGGTGATCAGTGAAGTAATAAATTTTAAAATGAACAGAAGATTTGCTTAAAACAACAACACCAAAAATAAACAAAAACAAGGACAGAGTTGAAGAAAAGAGTACAGAAAGTTCTACCTGCTGTTAGGCAGGTGCACTGATGATCAGGGAACCACTAACGTTGGTGAGAAGCTTTCCCCTTAACACTGTGGAATTATGCAGCGATGCGGGACTCTTAGTAAGTGAATGCATTTATCTAAATGACCCATATTAGAAATGAAACGTTTTTTCCTTAGGAATCTGAAAGGGTAAGTATTTACACTAATATTTTGACCTCTCTTCCTGTGTACAACTGCTTGTACTTGCAACGCAATGAATTAACATGAGTGTAAGCAGTACAACAATTTCAAAGCATGTGAAGATTTTCTCCCAGAGAAAGTGCTGTAACACAGATTCTTCAACTGTATGCAAAACAGTGTCTTTCCTTGAAGTAAAACAGACCTGGCAATTCTGCTGTTTAATGAAAGATGTTGGGGAAAAGGTCTGAAAAGCAGCTTGTGGTAAAATAATTTGTACAGACTTCGTGTTCTACAACCAACAACAGCACATTGATTTTTGGTTGTGTACACCAGTGAGATTACACAACTTGCAAGTGCAAAGCAAGCACTGATCGGAGAACAAGGGCGATTAAGGAAATGTTGTACTCTTGAGAAGTGCCTGCATTGCTGAATTGATTTGTGGTTTGAAATCCCCAAATTCTAGAAGCATGGGGAAAAAGAGAATCAGCTCTTTTCTCGTTTGGCCCTGCTCAATGTAAGAGACAGAAGGAGTGTGGGAAATGGTGGATTGATGCTGCTGCTGTTTTTTTTTTATTATTATTATTCTTAAGGTCATGATGCCCAAGAAAAAAGACAGAAGCAAATGACACATTCTTTGCTCACCTTGCACAGGCATCTAGATGTTTACTTTATTTGTGTTTATAATCAGCCCTTGCACTATTATAGTTCCTAAGGGGAAGTCAATTACAGAAAAAGGCTCAAATAACAAAAATAGTTCCAAATAACAAATATTGCATATAGTTAATGACTTTTTTTCTGAGTTCCTCAAGGTTTACTAAAACATTTAACTGAAATGTCTTTCTGTATAACCAACAAAACACTAACCTATCTAAATTAATAAACAGATTTCATTATTATACTTTATTTTATACCTTCTCTAAGTTGTGATGTCCCCTGTGTTATTTCACATTCAAAAATTCCTTGACCAAGTTGTTTTCACACTTCTTACTGCTTCATTACTGACATGAAACTTTAAGCAGATCTATAGCTCTGATTATTATGATCTCATAAGGGCATAACACTACCTCTATGTCTTCTATTTTCTTACGGATTTTCAATTCCCTCTCCAGTTTTCCTGTGAAATTTTATAAACCTTACATGTCTTCTTAATATGGCTCTGAAATGGGCGGTGTGTGTATCTCCGCCCAACAGTTAACATTAAACTGTAATGCTTATAAATTTCATAGAATCTAAGGAAAATACTGTGTCATAAATCTGCTTATAACCATGCTTGCTGGTTCACTGGCTATAATTCTTGACTTTTAGTAGCTTTATCCAAAATCAAAGGGTTTAATAAGCTCTGCAAAATCATAGCAAGCTGCCTGCTGTAGCCTGCCAGAACTTTGCATGGTTCCTGGAAGGCAACTAGCAAATGGAGTGTCTGCACATCAGTTTCCTCTTATTGCGGTGATCTGAAGTGAGCAAATCTATATGAAAATCTCTTTCTGACTCTACATCTATTATATTGAATTTTTAGGCAATGTTTAGGGTCAGAGACAGAAGAATTAGCCCATCTAATTCTGCCTGGAAACCTGTTCCTTTCGTTCACCAAGGACCGCTTTTGAAGTTGCTGCTGTGTCTGCTGGGGACTAACATAATAAGAAGCAACTTGTGCCTTCTGCCTTTCACCCTGTGTCTGTGAAGAGAGTACCTCTGTCGTGAAGAATACCTCTGCCTTCCCTGTAACAAAGGGTATTTCCATCCCCTTCTAACTGAAGCAATTTGCACCATCCTTCTGTGCTTCAGGTTTGAGTTTGCCAGGAAAGGCTTCCTTCTATTCCCAAGCTCACGTCTGGCTTCACTAATTTTTTTTTTTTTTTTTACATATATAACTATGTAAGCCTACTTGCTTTGCCTGAGGTTTTTGATTTTAGCTCACTTTAATTGTGAAATCAGGTTTGAAGTAACCAATACAATCAGTCCCTGCATGAAGTCTTCTACATGACAGAACCTTAAGAATATTTTTCATATTAACTGCTTAAGATAATTAATGCAGAGTTTCAGAATTACAGGTCTCATTCCTTAAAACTTCTATTTTATTGAAATAAGAAATCTCAAAAGATTTTTTTAACTACATATGAGTATCAATATAAAGCTTTAATTCTGGTAATCTGAAATGGGATTTTAATGCCCCAACTTGTATGTGTAAAATGTACTTTGAACAAAAATAAATACAAGAAACTCTCAAAATCGGGCAATTCAAATTAGAATTAACTTCTGATTTTAGGCTTGTTTAGCTTGCCTTTTGTTTTTAAAGAAGATGTGACTACAGAAACTCTTTCGCAGACATTCCAATTACAGTGTCAACAAATTTTCTATCTCATTAGTGAGGACCTAACCAAGAAAAGTATCTCCAGAAATACTCTCCTGTAAGGCAGTGTCTATGTAAGGCTGTTTGTTCAAATCTAACACCACAGGGTTTTGCTAGTTAGAATGTTCTCAAAAAATCAAGTCTACAGGCAACGTGTCTTAAGAAAGGGTCTGAATTTTTAACCTGTTCATTGAATTTTTCATTTGTAAAACTGTAAAATGTGCATGCACCATATAAAAACGCACCCAACAAATCATGCAGTGATCAAATGTTGTTACAAGCGACATGTTCAAAACTTTGAAGGTGCCATGAGTAAGTAACATGTTAATTTGTTCTTTTGTACGTATACGTGAAAAGCACATGTAGAATATGCATTTCTGCGGGATGCCTATGGATCCCGTGCCTTGTGCAGGGGATGGAATACATTACCCTTCACTTATTAGTTCTTCCCTTATGCCCCACGTCTCCACCGCCCCATGCCGAGAGCCAGCTCTGGTGGCAGCACAAACCCACGCTGGCTGCTTCACACCGCTGTTGTGTGAATGCTTCACGAGCATTGGTTACGGCCCAGGAAAGCCCTGTGAGGTGGGAGCGGGATGTGACCCATGTTAGCCATCAGCAAACTGGTGGTACGTGGTGATACAGGTGAAATTCGTCACGTTGGACTCCAGAACTTTCCAGGCGCCCGGTGCCATTTGTGAAGCGCTACACTACGGCCGCCTCGCTTGTGAGCCATCTACCTCTGCAGGCTGCAGAGCCCCGTCATGGTGCCAGGCCTTTATTACGGCAAAAAAGACTTAAGTGGCATGTATTTAGTGTTTTATTTGCTAAACCTAGAAATCACAGTGAAAAGCGCCGAGCAGCCTGGGAAGGAGAAGCGGGGGACGCAAACTGGCAGCGGGGCCCCTTGGCGTGCTCGTCCCCTCCCCACCGGGGAGCGGAGGACTGGGGCCGGCCTCTGCCCCTTCGGGGGCGTTTCAGACTCCGTCGATTTGCCCCCATTGCTGCGCTGGGGAACGAGCCCGGCTCGCCGCGGACACTCCGCGGGGCGGCCACAAGCCCGTACGCGACGCCGCGGCGCCTCGGCCTAGCTCCGGCGGCGGCGGGACTAGAACCCGCGACCCAGGGAGCCCCCTCCCCTCCCCGCGCCACCCATGCGGCCGTCGGCACCAGGAGCGGGGCCGCCCGGCGCGCGTGCCCGCGCGGGGAGGGGAGGGGAGGGGTGGCGTAGGGGGGAGCGTCGGGCGCGCGGCCGGCTTCCCGGTGCCTCCAGCGGCAGCAGGAAGAGGCGCTGCCCCGCGCACGCGCAGCCGGCCGGGCGGGCGGGAGCGCGCGCGCTGAAGCCGCGGCGGCGGCGGGCGGGCGGGAGGGGAGAGGAG